>NC_030423.2:6235000-6495000 GCF_001660625.3 Ictalurus punctatus | reverse complement strand
TTGCATCCATTGATTCCATGTTCCATTTCAAAGGGAACTCCATGTTGCGTTAGCTGAATGCTGCGGGAGCGCTCTCGTGTGTGACCGGTATCTGAAGCTTGCCTAACAAAATGCCTATTTACAGGCCTGCCATGATCAGGTGATGTGGCAATTAAGCGCATCATGTGATATATAAACGACACCTGTGAACGGCCTTATTATCTTCAGCGAGACTGCATGTCGGTCGTTTGTGTAACGGAAACAAAAAGACACTTCATTTAATCTCTATCTTTTAAAAAAAAAATCCTCTTTTCTTTTCTGTCCCTTTTTTTAAAAAAAGGGGAGAAAAGTATGAGTGAGAGAATTCAGGAAGTGTATGATGCCTTGCTCCCGTTTCATCACGGGGAGGACTGCACACTTTCTGTGTGAAGTGTCTAGGGTTGGAGCATGCCACTGCAGCCCTTGAGAGGTCTGACTGTGTGCATTTTGAATGCCTTACAATTAGGCAGCTCCGCTCGCGACTCGCTCTGTTCTCGGATGAAGCGAGTTGGGTTTCAGAGCCAGACAATGGCACTGTTGCAGGCCTAAAAAAAGACCTGCTGAGTGAGCTTGACATACGGCGGCATTCAGCCAGTTTCTTCCCTGTTGTGTCGAGTTCACACAGGCATCCACGAGTGGAGCCCAGGTCAGCGCTAGTGTGAGGGAGGCACAGAAGGAGAGTATGGCAGCCCACCTCCCCCTGCAGACAGCCAGAGGAATTGGTCAGCCATAGACTGTTACTAGGCCTGATCTGAGAATGGTCATGAAGGCCAAGCAGACAAAGGAGGAGTGGTCCTGAGGGGCCATGGAGGGACATATCAGGGTACTTGAGGTTGTTTGGGCAGTTAGCCCCCAGTACTAGTGTAGGGCCTTCCCTAGCCAAGGCTGTCCCAAGATTTCAGTGTTCTCTGTTCAGTGAGCTGTCACAGGGCAACGAAAATCTGATGCTTTTCCTCCAATGGAATGTGGAAAAGTTGACGTCACTAAAGGACCGTCTGACAGCATGGAAACTACTGCCAAATGTGGCTCCATGGTTCTGTCTACCATAGAAAGGGTTACCGAGTCCAGTTCAGAGCTCGACCCCCCCGGTTCAGAGGTGTGCTCACCACAATAGTCAGCACAGAGCAAAGCCTGACGTTAGCATAGGAAGTAAGATCCCTCTTGGACAAAGGGGCCATAGAACATGCTCCACATTCCCTGAGGGAGGGAGGTTTTCACAGCCGTTATTTCCTGGTACGCAAAAAAGAGGAGTATGCGGCCAAATTTAGATTTGCGTCATCCGTCATCTAGATCTGTACTCGTCGGACATATAGGTTCAAGATGCCCAAACTTATCATTCCACAGATTTAGTTTGAGGACTGGTTTGTGACAATAGATCTAAAAGCTGCATATTTCCACACAGAAATATTGCCCAGTCACAGGAAGTTCCTGAGGTTTGCGTTTGGAGGCAATGCATACCAATATCAGGTTCTTCCCTTCGGGCTAACTTTATCCCCTTGCACGTTCACAAAGTGCATGGATGTCATTCCGGCTCTATTGTGACTCCAGGGAATCCGTGTACTAAACTACCTGGATGAATCATTAATTCTAGCAGGAATTCTCCAGGGAATTGATGATTTAACATTGAGATGTTGTTCTCGCCCACATGAAGAGCTTGGGGCTCTGGTTGAACCTCAGAAAAGTATGCTTTCTCCAGTGCAGTACTATCCCCAACATGCGTAGGGTCAATCCTATCAACATTAAGCAAGATAAAGCTGGAACTTGGCATCCCCTCCAGTCTCTACGAGAGACTGTTAGAGCTTATGGCAGCAGCAGCCAACGTCATACCATTGGGCCTATTAGACAGGAGACCATTTCAGTGGTGGCGAAAAAGTTGGGGGTTTCTTCTGAGAACGAAATGACAGACACCTCCCTCATGGGCTGGGGTGTGGTCTTAGATGGCTGTTCAGCTCACGGTCTCTGGAACGGCCCTCATCTGGAGTGGCATATAAATTGCCTAGAAATGCGGGCCATATTTCTAGCACTGAAATTCTTTCTGTCTCAATTGAGAGGTCACCATATGTGAACATAATCCTCCCTGGTGGTCAATATATGAAACCACTGCTGTTTTTTCTGTCAAGACAACACAGCAGTGGTCTCATATATTGACCACCAGGGAGGATTATGTTCATGCCCCCTGTTCAGGCAGGCACAACTAATTATTCTCTGGGCAAAGGGACCATTTTTGTCAGTGAGTGCAATGTACATTCTGGGCAATTGGAATGTGGGGGCAGAGATCCTGTTGAGATAGGGGCTGAGGCCCAGGGATTGGTGGCTCCATCCACAAGTGGTGGAGTCTATATGGCGGAGGTTTGGCCAAGTGGAAGTAGATGTGTTCACCTCCGAGGAGACAACACACTGCCAGCTGTGGTTTGCCCTCACTCCTCCTACACCGTTAGGGCTGGACGCCATGGTGCAGATGTGGCAGAGGTCACATCTATATGCTTTTCCCCCGATTTCTCTGCTCCCACAAGTTCTAGTGAGAGTTTGCCAAGACTGTCTATGTCTGCTGACCTTATTGGCCAGCTCAAATATGGTTCTAAGAGACAATATCCCTGCTGGATGGCACTCCTTCAGAAATTCCCATCTGCAGGGATCTACTATCTCAAGCCGGAGGGCTGATTTATCACCTTCGCCCAGAACTATGGAAACTGTGGGTCTGGCCCCTGAGGGGCACCAGCTCATAGATTCTGGTCTCACAACTGAGGTTGTAGAGACCATGTAGAGTGCTAGAATGCCATCCATGATGAAACTATATGCGCTCAAGTGGCAACTTTTGTCTCGTGGTGTGAGGAATGTCAGCTAGACCCAGCAAACTGTGCAGTAGATTCAGTCCTGGAGTTCTTACAAGGATGTTTCTCAGCAGGGTTGGCTCCTCCTACACCCAGGGTCTATTTGGCCACCATTTCGGCCAGCCACACCCCTGTTGATGGAGACTCTGTGGGGAAACATCCTCCAACTTTGACGGTTATGTGTGGTTTCAGGCGGCTGAGGCACATCTGCAGACCACGCTTACCTTCCTGGGACCTTTCTGTGGTCCTGGAAGGTCTGTCAGGTGGCACATTTGAGCCCTTAGAGTTAGCCTCAAGGAAGCTTCTGACTCTAAAGGTAGCTCTTCTGCTGGCCCCTACATCTCTCAAGCGAGTAGGAGATCTACACCTCTTTGTTGCCCCTTCCTGCCTTGACTTTAGCCCTGGATTAGCCAAGGCCTCCCTGTATCCTAGGCTGGATTATATTCCTAAAGTGCCTACATCTACCTACAAGCCAGTAGTGTCGCAGGCTTTCTGCCCTCCTCTGTTCCTCATACTGAAACAAGAGAAATTGCACCAACTGTGTCCAGTAAGGGCTCTCTGTACTTACGTCTACTGCTCCAGCCAATGGTATAAATCAGAGCAGCTCTGGGCATAAGGGCTTATTCCACTAGGGGGATTGCCTCCTCGAAGGCTTTGTCTAAAGTGGTATCCTTACAGGATGTGTGTGCTGTGGCGGGGGGGTCTATGCTGCACACATTCATTCGATTTCACAGCCTGGATATACATTATTTCCGGTCTCGAGTGTCTTGCAGGGACCCTCGGGCTCAGATCTTTTTGAACAGGCTGTCCCCTCAGTATGACGGAGTGGGTATCCTCGTTCCCGCAGCATTCAGCAACATGGAGTTCCCTTTGACAGGGAATGTCTGGGTTACGCATGTAACCCTATTCCCTGAGAGGGGAACGAGACGTTGCGTAGCTTTTTCATACTGGGGCATGCCTGTGAATTGCGTCTTCATTTCAGATAATAAGGCTGATGACACAGGTATCATTTATATATCATGCGACACGTTTAATTGCAACGTCACCTGATCATGGCAGACCTATAAATAGGCATGATGTTACACAAGCTTCAGATACCAGTCACGTGCGAGGGCGCTCCTGCAGCGGTCAGCTAACGCAACGTCTTGTTCCCTTCTCAGGGAACAGGGTTACATGCGTAACCCAGAGGTTTTCTTGCTGACATGCCCCCAACGCGGAAACTCAGAGCTCAATGAAAGCACCATAACAGACACAAACATGCTCATCTGCCTCTTTCTGGCAAAAGAACACAGATAATCAGACCTTCTAAATGTACAGTTTTAGATGTCAGCATTGGGAGGAAAAAACATTGGGGATATAAAATCCTATTTCTACCAGAGTAGTGAAAAACTGTGGCGCCAACTGATGTAGTTGTCTGAATACTGTAAATAAGTTCTTGTAAAGCTGCTGTACATGTCGCTGTGTCTTCTGAACTCCTTAACTCCTTTTTTAATTTCCCTTTCATAGTCTTCTACAGGTTTATTTTACTAAATGCTACACACAGAACCCAGAAATATTTTTCAGCATTGAACAGAACTCCTTCAAACACATTTAACATGGCTAGCAAGATTCCACCTGGCTAAACTTTTTGCTATTTTTTAAAATTGTTTCAAACATTTTTTAATTATCTTTGAACTAGCAAATGCCATTTATTTCCTTGAGTTCTGCTAATTTTAAATGTTTTAAAGGTACAGCAACAAAAACACCCTGCTTAATTCTGGGGGATACAGAGAGTCTGGAAAACGTTCATGTAAACATTTATTATGACTTTAAAAAAAAAACATTTGTACATAAAGCCACACAAATGTTAGAAGTAGACAAATATTATAAGGGGATAAAGATAAAATGCAAAATTAATAAAGGCTTTCAGGTTAAACATTACAATCCACATTGCCCTCATTCATTTTTTTTTTTTTTCACACTGGCCAGGATGTCAATCATTCACTAGCACTAAGAGCTTTATTTATGTGCTTTCTCACAATGAGAATGATATATTGTCTGTACTGAACCTTCAGATTAAATATGCATTACCACTGAATATGATCATATAAAGGTTATTAGCCAGATGAAATAAGATTAGTGTTCAAGAAGCTTCTTTCCATGTTTAATGTTTAAGTGAACATAAATGAACATTTATTAAAGTGTCTAAAGTGTTTATTGTAAAGTAGTTAAAGCGGTTCAGAGAGCTTTTAGCTTTTACCTACTTTTCAGCGCTCCATCAGCTCACATGTAAACACATGTAGAGCAGAAACAAACATGAGCGAGACAAGAGCCTTGCAATTTGCTGCATTAAATTTTGTCACAGGCATAAACACAACAGCCTTTAGAAAGTCGTGATCAGCTCTGGGGAATTAATGACTTGCCTAATTTCTCTGTCGAGTATTTTCTCTGTCAATCAGTTGTTTGTTTCTATGGAAAAAAATAGAATTGAATTTATGTCTACTTTTTATTTTTATTTCAGTTAGTCTCAGGGGCAATACTGGTACTAGTGTGTGTGTGTGTGTGTGTGTGTGTGTGTGTGTGTGTGTGTGTGTGTCTGTATCTGTGTGTGTGTGAATGAAAAGCCTTTGTCTTGCATGCTTCATGTGTGTGTTTTCAAGAGCTGAGTATAGTTGATGAATACTGTTTCCTGATGAGCGTGCGTGTGTGAGGAGTGAAGAATGTCTTACAGGAAGTGCTCTGCCCAGGGAATTTGATGTTACTGTTAGCTTCACAGCAGCTTCCTGTTCAGGTCAGGAGTAATTGCTCCTCTGTTTATACACGCTTTTATTTTTAAATGCCTCACAATGTTAAATGGGAGGGAAAGGGCCACTATTACGTATTAGTTTTATACAGTCCTCTAGTGTGGGCAGGTAAACAGGGGAAAGGTGTATGCATACTATATGTGGTCACAGATGGCTCATTAGGTCAGCAATGCACTCCTGATTGCCCTTTGTAAACCCGGACACTGTGTTGGAAATAGATGTTTTCTCCCATTATAGTGAGGCAGATCCATATATCATATGGCATGTCTATATTTATCTCTCTCTCTCTCTGTGTGTGAGTGTGTGTGTGTGTGTGTGTGTGTGTGTGTGTGTGTGTGTGTGTGTGTGTGTGTGTGTGTGTGTGTGTATGTGTGTGTGTGTAAAAATGTGTGTAAATGTGTATGCATAGGCTCCAGATAGGGAACCCCCATGTCCAGAGTCCATTGTTATGGTTTTTGTTGTGTTTGGGATGCACTTCCTGTGGTGAGAGGTCAGTGGTGCACAGCCTTGCTTGCTTCCTGAATTATTCATGCCATTGACTTTGTGTCAGTTTTCACGGGCCAGCCCGCGGATGTTTTATTCATTTATCTCATTTAGGGGCCCTGCCTGCACCTGTTCCACCATTAAGCACTCTGCTCATTTGCATTTGATGCTAATTCAGTTTACTGGCAGGCTCATGCTGCCCTGGTTAATTTTGTTTTCATATAAACAGATATCTATTACTGTATACACATTACTGAAACTCTTACCCTGTATTTCTCTCTCTCTCTCGCTCTCGCTCTCGCTCTGTGTGTGTTTGTGTGTGTGTGTGTAACAGACAGTTAATGAAAGAGAGTGAGATCCTTGATTCAGTAATCAGTAGACCTCCAGCAATGTCATACCACTTTTAATAACAAT
The DNA here is from genome assembly GCF_001660625.3 of Ictalurus punctatus. Classification (NCBI taxonomy): domain Eukaryota; kingdom Metazoa; phylum Chordata; class Actinopteri; order Siluriformes; family Ictaluridae; genus Ictalurus; species Ictalurus punctatus. The sequence goes on along the minus strand of NC_030423.2, from coordinate 6,488,471 downwards.
TAGTATTAATATTAGTAACAATCAGTATTAGTTATTAGTAATACAAGTAGTAACTATAATAACTTAGTAATTCTAATACATTTCTGCTGCAAGATATTCAGAATTCATGTCAGTCTATATTATTCTACAGTTGATCTACATTTACACATCTTCTGAGATAATTTGTGCAGATTTGACTCTGTGTGTGTGTGGGTGTGTGTGTGTGTGTGTGTGTGTGTGTGTGTGTGTGTGTGTATGTGTGTGTTTACTTGGTGCTGGATAGAGCAGACTCGCCCCAGGGCATGTTTAGCACAGATGTGCCTCTTTCTCTTCTTCCGCTGAGCTCCTCCATCCTCCGTTCTGTTCCCTCACCCTGCATGAAGATCACCTTTCCTCAAAACACACACACACACACACACACACACACACACACACACACACACACACACACACACACACTCGCAGCCATTTCCTCAGTCATCCATCTGTCTCTTTTCCTCTTTGAGCTAAATTTATCCCTGTCACAGGTGAATACTTTTATAAACACACTTCACTTTTTCAGAGAGGTAAAGGGAAAAGTAACAGCATTCCCTTAAAATCCTTAATATGGGTTATAAGATTAGCACTGGTTACAGACGTGCACACACACACACACACACATACACACACACACACACACACACACACACACACACACACACACACACACACACACACACACACACACACACACACACACACACACACACAAACAAATAAACCGGACTGATTTATGCCAGAGCCTGAGACTTTTAGCTGTCTGCCCCCCTTCTACAGGATAAATACACCACTGTGAATGACCACCCAGATCAGTATGTAAGTGTGTGTGTTTGTGTGTGTGTGTGTGTGTGTGTGTGTCTGTGTGTGTGTGTGTGTGTGTGTGTGTGTGTGTATGTGTCTGTCTGCGTACATTTCATTAGTGTCATTAGAGAAAAGTGAGTCCATTCAGTGGGTGACTGCACTCAAATATGTATTTAACACTGAACGTGCCTTTCACTGTTGGATCTCAGTGTGTGTGTGTGTGTGTACGTGTGTGCATGTGTGTGTGTGCGTGTGTGTGTGTGTACATGTGTGTGTGTGTGCATACTGTGTGTGTGTTACTTTTCCTTCACAAGGGAGTCCGTGCTCATATTCACGTCCTTCCACCACATTCACTTCTGTCTGTCTCAGAGCTCTCCAGTTACACTACCACCCACCATTCATATAACACTTACAGCCATCACCATGTCCTTTATTTAATCCACAGCATTAGCAGGCATTATATCCTCTGAATCACGCTATGCAAAAGCTACATAAATCCTTATTAATATTTGATGAAGCCTTTATGTTTGACTGTATTCTGAGAGGAAGCTCATTTTGCACCACCCAGAAAGCGTGGAGTCGATGCAGGGAAGCATATCATTCACACCAATCGTTAGTGCGAAATCAATGACCTGTGTGCTAACACACCATCTGTCACTGTTCTGCTGGTCAAAATGTATTAGCTGTATGTAGTAATGGAATCAATCTCCTGTATGTTTTGACTTTATAGCTGAGGAGTGTGGGAGTTGTAGTGAACAAATGAGTCCTTGGTAGCGAATTGTCATGCGGTCCTCAGGTGTTGATGGCTTCACTGGGTTGGCCTTGAGCTGTCTGTCTGTTTCTCTCTTGCCTTTTTTGTCCTGGGACTGGCCAGAACTGCCCGCTGGGAAACATGGGTAAGTGTGATTGACAGGCAGATGCTTGGGGATTGATGCGACTTTAAAAACGTCAAAGGGCTTTCATCTGGAAATGGACATGTTTTTCTTTTGGTGCACATATTCTATTGACCCACATACACACACACCATCTCCTTGTACTGTTATGGCATATCTCAACTTTTTGATTTTGTATATGGTGCCATCCAATGGTGGCTTGCAGCCATCTCTCTGTCTCTAATCATATTTGAGCAGTGTGAAGTTTTAAGAGGGGGAACAGAATGAAGGAGATCTGCTCTGAACTCCACACGTCCAGTGTCCCTGACTCCCCTCCCCTCACAAACCATATGAGATTAGGTTTGGGTGGTATGGCCACAAAATCAAGTCATGCCACTTAAATGCATTTTCACAGTATTCACTATGTATCATGATACTGATTAAACCTATGATATCACAGAAAAGCATAGTGTGACATAATTTATCACAATATTGATATTAGGTCATTATATTGATCAGTTCCAGGCAATGGGTGGCAGCTGGCACCCTTTATATAATCCGTTTCAGCCTAATTACATCAACAACCTCAAATCATATCTCTGATAGGTTGACACAGACTTCATATCTAGCCCACGTTTACTTAAACCATCACAGTAGTTGTGTAGGTTGTATGATCGAATCCATCGGGTTTTAGAACGCGTACGGCGACTCTGATGCTAGTACTAAAATGTCATTATGTGTGGCCAATACTTTTGCACAGAAAAAAAATCAGATATTTTGTTGCATATGATGTTGTACACATAATTATGTGGAGCCACCCCATGTCCAAAAACCCACACACCACTGACTCTAACCAAGGCACTACAGATCCTCTATGAGGCATAATAGATGTCCTGTACAGTGGAATATTACAGTATATCTACTTCCACTACTGTACTGGATGTGTACACCTCCCTAACAATGCAGAGGATGTCACCATTGTAGACCGACAGAAGAGAAGCTTTGCACAGCTCCATTATTAATGTGTACACCAGGATAAAAATGCAAACCATGTCTGATTTAACAGTTAGGCGCATCAGAGTCGCTTGCATCTGCTGTATGAAGTGGTGCCAGAGTCCAGTAATACTACAAGCATGTCCTTGTGTTATTATTCGACATTCTGCATTACAGATACACACATATGTGCACAACTGTGCTCATACACAATCACACACACAGATGCTCTGAGAGGCCAGAGAGAAGGAGAGCCATGGCCCCTGGAAAAGTAGATCAGTGGTTCAGGTTACAGGCCAGTGAACGCTGTGGAGGGAAAATGTTTCTGAAGCACAGAGAGTTCTGGGGATGAAAAATATATGGACATATTGTTTCATTGCTGACGGAATTTCACGTAAAGACTGGAGCTTTGCCTTTGTCAGAACCATGAGAGGTTTTTTCTTTGTAACCATTATTGATAAAATCTTTCTAATTGTGACTCAGATGAACACACACACACACACACACACACACACGCACACACTTGTGTTACTATCTATGCAATATATATGCCTTATCCTAAGCAATATAACATGAAGGTGATAAAAGCTGCATTTTGTTAAAGAAAGAAACAAAGATAAACAGACAGCTAGAGAGATAGATACATGCATACATACTGTACATCCGTAAATTATAATGCTTTTTTCTTTCATACACATAAGCCTCCTTCCCATCTTCCCGCTTCATCCTGTCTTCTGTATCCATGTTTTTTCTCTCACTGAAGGGGACTGTGGGAGCCAAACTGACCCAAATGAATTATGTCTCAGTTCTCTAGAGGTTGGCCATGAGCTACAGTATTTAGGACACTCTGCTGAGGAGAGAAACAGAGCAAGAGGATGGGGCATATAAATGTCCTACAGTAAGATGGTTCACTTTTGTGTGTGTAGGTGTGTGTTTGTGTGTGTGTGTGTGTGTGTGTGTGTGTGTGTGTGTGTGTGTGTGTGCGCGTAAGTGTGTGCATATGTGTAAGTGAATGTGTGTGCATTCTATGAGGACATTTTCCAGCATGCTCTGCTCAGGAAGAAGAGCCCTGCCTCCCACTGAGGCTTGCATTGTTATTGAACCTTCCCCCTCCACCCAGTCCTGTCTGCAACCCTGACAACACACACACTTGTTTTACTATACTTGTAAGGAACTTACATTGACATAATTATTTTAATGCTAACCTCTCTACATATATATTGTAGGGAATTTAGCCAGCGGTGGGCGGAGCACAGACACACAGGAGGCCGTTTCAGTGTTCTGTGTAGAATGATCTTTATTTAAGTTTATCGGTGAGGGGAGTGTGGGTGCATGTGTGTGTGTGTGTGTGTGACTCGCGTCAGAGTCGCCTAAAACCAGAACCAAACACACAACAGCGATTAGCAGACATGCACACGTCGGAACAATCACATAAAACACGCCAGAGTTTCGCGCACATGCTCGGAAATACTTCTCTCTCTTGTGCGAGGGGAATATCGCCCTTTTATACTCTCACCTCTCTTGCTGGATGGTGGAATTCTTCCGCGCAATGCACCATTCACGAGCCGTGGGTTTATCGGCGGCCCCACCCCACCGCCACGTGCTGTCTGGCCATCCAAAAGATTTGGTGGTGCTGGAGCGGAGCTGTCTCTTCCACGCCACAGCGGCAGTTGTGGGAGGAGCGATCTCTGTTTCCGCCGGCCTGTCGCCACAGTACCCCCCCCCTCAGCTCCGAGCCCACTGCCGTCGTGTGTCGGGCCCACAGTGCATCCCGCTGCGAGAGGCCATCTGCATTCACATGGTGGGTGGCCCGGTGCTGGACCTGTAAAAAGAAATCCTGCAACGGGAGGAACCATCGGGTTACCCTGGCATTAGTGTCTTTGGCCTTGGCCGTCCACTGCAGTGGGGCGTGGTCTGTCACCAGGACGAAGTGCCGACCAGCCATGTAGTATCGCAGCTCTTCGACTGCCCACTTTATTGCCAGGGCTTCTCTTTCCACGGCCGCATACTTCCTCTCAGCTGGGGACAACTTCCGACTGATATAGAGGACCGGGTGTTCCTCTGGTACAGCGCCCAACCCAGTCTTGGAGGCGTCTGTGTGTACGGTGAATGGGAGGCCGAAGTCTGGGTTGCGTAGCACTGGGGCACTGGTGAAGTTCTCCTTTAGGGCTTGGAACACCTGCTCTGCCTCCGCAGACCACTTCCAGACCACTTCGGACCCGGTCCTGCTGGCCCTTCTTCGTAAGGTCTGAGAGGGGGGAGGCTACAGAGGAGAAGTTAGGTATGAACCTGCGGTAATACCCCGCCAACCCCAAGGAGGCACGTACCTGTTTCTTTGAAGTGGGCCAGGGGTAGTCCTTCACTGCCTCGATTTTCTTCACCTGTGGCTTCAGCATACCCCGGGCAAAACGAAAGCCAAGGTACTGTGCCTCGGTCAGCCCTAGGTGGCATTTCTTGGGGTTGGCTATCAGCCCGGCCTTCCAGAGTTCCTTCAGAACCTCCCCCAGGTGGAACCGGTGGTCCGATGAAGTGGAGGAGTGAATGACTATGTTGTCTAGGTAGGCGGATGCGAACAGACAGTGGGGTCGCAGGACAATGTCCATCAGCCGCTGGAATGTTGCGGGCTCCCCGTGTAGCCCGAAGGGGAGAACCCAGTACTGCCAGTAACCGGTGGTCGTGATGAAGGCTGTCTTCGGTCTCGCATCCGGTGCCAGCGTGACTTGCCAGTAGCCTTTCGTTAGGTCCAGGGTAGATATGAACTGGGCCCTCCCCAGTTGCTCCATGAGGTCGTCCACTCAGAGGAGGGGATAGCTATCGAACTCGGAGACCTGATTCAGCTTCTGGAAGTCATTACAAAGCCGAATACTTCCGTGTGGCTTCGGCACGATGACGATGGGGCTGGACCAGGGGCTGTTGGACTCCTCTATGATGTGGTCCCGCAGCATTCGCCTCTGGGACACGGTAGGGCCGCTGTCTTACCACTTCTCCTGGTTTTGATCTCGTGGTGGACCAGCTGTGTCATTCCTGGGGAGGTAGAGAGCACATCAGAGAATTGGTCCACCAACTGGGTTAGCTCCTGTCTTTGTGTGGGGGTAGGATCCTCCCCCAATTCTACCAAGGTCCCCTGGCCGTGATCTGTGTCCAGAGCCACGTACGCCGATACTACCGGCGCTGGTTCTACCCACTTCTTCAGCAGATTCACAAAGTAGAGTTTTTCCTCTGCCCGCTTACCAGGCTGCTGCAGGCGGTAGTGTATGGGGCCTTTTCGCTCGAGGACTGTGTAAGGGCCTTGCCACCGAGCCAGGAACTTGCAGGAGCTACTGGGCACTAGTAGGAGCACCCGATCGCCCAGTTGGAACTCCCGAGGCTGCGCGGGACGGTTGTACACCCTTCTCTGTACTCTGCCTGGGTGGCTCACATGTGCTCCTGAACTATCGGGGTTACCCGGTCAATCTTCTCTTGCATCTCCTGCACATAGTCGATGACCGAGCGGAATAGGGATGGTTGCTCCTCCCATGCTTCGTGGGCCACGTCCAGCAGTCCTCGAGGTCGCCGTCTGAAGAGGAGCTCGAAGGGGGTGAAGGCCGTGGATGCCTGGGGGCACTCCCGGACGGCGAAGAGCACATAGGGAAGGAGGAGGTCCCAGTTCCTTCCTTCCATGTCTATCACCCGGCGCAACATCTGTTTTAGCGTCAGGTTGAACCTCTCGACCAGTCCATCAGTTTGCGGGTGGTAGACAGACGTCTTGAGGTGTTGCAAAATTGTAAAATTGCAAAGACTATCAATATCTCATCATCTACAGTATATAATATCATCAAAAGATTCAGAGAATCTGGAGAAATCTCCAGAAATCTGCACAAGGGACAAGGGTGAAAATCAATATTGCATGTCTGCGATCTTCGGGCCCTCAGGTGGCACTGTATTAAAAACAGGCATGATTCTGTAATCACTGCATGGGCTCAGAAACACCTCCAGAACTCATTGTCTGTGAACGCAGTTCGCTGTGCCATCCACAAATGCTGGTTAATGCTCATGCAAAGAAGAAGCCATATGCGAACATGATGCAGAAACGCTGCCATCTTCTCTGGGCCAAAGCTAATTTAAAATGGACTGGGCCAATGTGGAAAACTGTTCTGTGGTCAGACGAATCAAAATTTGAAATTCTTTTTGGAAACCATGGATGCTGCATCCTCTAAACTAGTCCTCTAAAAGAGGACTAAAGAGGAGAGCGACCATCCGGCTTTTTCTCAGTGCTCAGTTCAAAAGCTTGCATTTCTGATAGTATGGGTGTGCATTAGTGCCTATGGAATGGGCAGCTTGCACATCTGGAAAGGCACCATCAATGCTGAAAGGTATATACGTGTATTAGAGCAACATCTGCTTCCATCCAGATTCCATTCCATCTTTACTTCTGAAAGACTCTGCCTCTCTAAGATACTCTTTTTATACTCAATCATGTTACTGACCTGTTGCCAATTAAAATAATTAGTTACAAAATGTTCCTCCAGCTGTTTCTTTTTAGTAACTCTTACTTTTCCAGCCTTTTGTTGCCCCGTCCCAACTTTTTTGAGACGTGTTGCACCCATCAAATTCAAAATTACCTTATTTTTTCCTTAAAATGGTACATTTCCACAGTTTAAACGTTTGATATGCTTTCTATGTTGTATTCTGAACAACAGTTATGAGATTTGGGTTTATGAGATTTGCAAATCATTGCATTCTCTCTTTATTTACATTTTACACAGCGCTCCAACTCTTTATATGTATATGCATATATATATATATATATATATATATATATATATATATATATATATATATATATATATATATATATACGTATATACGTATATATATATATATATATATATATATATATATATATATATATATATATACGTATATACGTATATATATATATATATATATATATATATATATATATATATATATATATATATATATATATATATATATATATGTCAGTTTTCCTTACGGAGACGAGCCAAATTTCTCCACAAGATCAAAACTCTCAAATATTCCCATCCTTCTAGGGACGACCATGATTGAAAAAAATGTTCCCCCACGATAAAGGTTACTGTCAGCCCACACAAACCGAATCAATACACTGGTGCGTATAAGATACTAGTTTTTATACTGTAGACAAAAAAAATACACCTGGGCATTGCGCTTGTTTTGCACTTATTCTCCGTTGCTGCATTCACTGTCAAAGCCACGAAAAAGGTACTGGCTTCAACTCTACAAAGGTGATTATTCAAACACCACATTCCAAGATTAAAAGTTAAACATTTGCAAGCAACAGTTAATATAATTTATATGGTAAGATGTTCTTTAGGCAAAATGAGAATAAAAAACCTAATCAGCTACTCATATTACCACCTGATTTAACTCTTTGATTCTGACAAGTGGGAGTTTGATCTCTAAGATGACTAGCAAATTGAATGTTTACAGTGACAGCGGAGTAATGGCATAGGAGCATATGTGCATGAAGCACTTTCATCAGATATGATGTTCACATTTACTTTACATCAGTGATGCCAAAGCTTTGCCTCTTGTATTGGCTCCAAGGATTTATTTTAGCGAAAACAAGGCAATATAGGATTTCTTTCTCCTCTCTGTGAGGTAAACTGAAAGGGTACAATTTTCTAATTCAGTCAAATAAAGCTCTCCTTTTGTCACCTGACAGGCACCCAGCATACAGAGGTCAGAGGTTGTGAGGGTGCTTTCAGAAGAGCACAAATCGATTAGCTGTCAAGCTGCTGGCGCTTGGTCGGTTTCACGGGGAGACGCTGGGCCCCAATTTCCATAATTGCTCACAGCCTTAAGTGCTGTTACCTTTAGTAAACTAGGGAAGGGGGTTGATGTGGGGGGGATGCTAATAAAGTGAATGAATAATGAACATGCATGTATGTACTGAACAGAATTTATCGATCTGTGAGTAGGTATAACTTTGCTGGAATTAAAAACTCAACCTCCCTGCTGTATGGAGATTCTCCTTGTCCTTTCCTTTCAATAGATCTTTATCCTAAAAGATAAAGGTTGCTTAGTCCCATGTGATGAGAGGTTGATCTTACTGACTTAGTTAGAGTCATAGCATTACCATGGTTGAATGATATATGATATCCTACTCCTCTTCTGCAATATGAAGTGGTACATTATCACTACTGCAACATGCGGTGCTTTAATGGTCTTCAATGCATATTTCTGATTGACCAGATGATTGATTGGTAGTCATCTCTCAGCGCTAATTCAATGTGAGTGGTGAACAGTGGTCAGGACTTTGGTCTCTCATTTCTATGCTGTAATGAACAGACTGGCTCATCTGTTTATGGTTTAGGCTGACTCCAGCCAGGAAGAGAGGTTGAAGGTTACTCAGAGGGTTATGAAAGGTGCCTTGTTTGGCCATCACTGGTATGTTGAGTATTTTGAAAGGAAGAACAAGAGTGTTGAGCAGATGGGAAGGTAAAGGGTGGTCCTGCCTTTAGGATTAAGCTTTCCTTCCACCTGAAATGAAATCTACAATGCTTATTGTGAGCTTGAGCCCCATGCTTTTCCCCTATTTCCAATAACCAGACTGATGACTGTTAGCTCACAGTGGCTCACTTAAGCCATAAAGGGCCTGTGATAGCTGCACACCAGCCTTTTATCGACCCTACACTCACATGTATTAATAAGCGCCTGCGCTCATGCCCGTATTCCCTCTCATCCCCTTATCTGAGCTTCCTCTCTTGTGACAGATGAGCATGTCTGGAGGGAAGCATGGTCAGACAATGGCCAGTGGGTGTATGTGTGTATGGATGTATGTGCTTGTGTGTGTAATGAAGCCTCCAGAATGGTGTAGCTCTGATCCTTGCTGATTTAGTGCCATGCTCCGTGCTGTTAATGGGCTCACACAGAGAGAGAGATGTGACTGCAGGGGCAGGCCATATTTAAGGGCCTCTGACTGCTCATTACTGACCATCACTGAGCACTCACACACACCATCAGAGGCCTTACTTCTTCTTTAAGACTGTGCTGGGATTTCAGAGGCAAACAAATTATACACAAGATTTACATTTGCATGGCCATTTTCACAAATGAGGCTAGTAATGAGGACTGCGAATGAGAGGAAGAAATGTCATGATGGATGGTACGAGGGAGGGAGAGGGAACGGACAGGCTAATGTCATTCATGGCACAACATGGCCTGCTTTATTGAGGCCCATGTTCCCTGACCTCTCCGTCACTACATTATCAAATTACAAATTCCATTACAATGAAATGTTTACAGCATCACCCAGATCCATGTAAGCTGCCTGTGTGTGTGTATGTGTGTGTGTGTGTGTGTGTGTGTGTGTGTGTGTGTGTGTGTGCGCGTATGAATATTATAATTATACATGAGGTTGTTGGTGAGAAAAGCACTCTTAGGAGAAACATCTTCTTGAAAATAAAAAACAAAACAAACAAATGCAAATATATAACCAATTGGCAGTACAAGTGGAACAGCAGAGGCTATTTTCTTGAGGAAATACTAATTTACCTGTCAAAATGATAATATATCACATTACCAGAATAAAAAAAAAGAAGTCATCAGTATTAGTGATAGATTCAGATCCAGATGAAGTCCAACCTAGAACTCAAAGAGCACAATCTGCATTGGTGGATCTTGTGCTTTATACATTACTAGGCCATGCCGGAGAGAGCAGAGCAGATATAGCATGTGTCCTGTAATATTGAGGTCAAAGTCAGAGTTTTGAAAGACGAGAACTATTAAAAATGTATGAAGGATACCATTGCCTTTTTTGCCCCTTTTTTATTTTCTTGTTGTCCAGTAGTAATGAGTTTGGTTACAGCACCTTAGCTATGTTGAATTTACTATCAGAATTGGGGTTTTGAATTGTAAATGAGAGCTCATAAATAAGTGGCCTTATTTCCTATCTAATGCATCATAATTTAGGTGGCCATGAGTAGTGGGATGTTAATTAGCAAAATAGCTCTGAAAGGACACAGGATTTATGTGGCTTTTGCTTAGAGTTTTTCTGAGTCTAAAAACAGTAAGGGGGAAGAGGAGGAAATGTGGGTACGCACGGCGCTCAGCCTGGGTAAATAAATTCATAAAAAAGCATGCGTGATATATTTCCCTGCTGAGATCCTCACGGACAAATGCAAGAAATTTTTGTGACCTGAATTTGACAGCCGTGGTGGTGAAAGTGCAGTGGCGCGATTCTTTGTCTTTTTTCTGTTTCTCTCTCTCTCTCTCTCTCTCTCTCTCTCTCTCTCTGCTTCTCTTGCTAAAGAAGCAGTGAGGGTGGTGCAAAAAAATATGTTTATTAGTTTATCTTGAATAAAATGAAGTTGGAGGCCACAAAGAATAGAGAATCTGACTTTCCCATTGACCTGCTAGTCTAGGAATCCCATTCCACATGCATTTCAAATGAAGTGAGAATAGAGATTTTGTTTTGTACAACACCTCCGATTTGTGTGGCTTCTCACTTGACATGATTTGCCTCTTAAGTTCAGAGCTGGGCCACTCCACAGAGAACAAATGCATTGTAAGGGTATTTTCACATATAGTTGGTTTTAAAATAACCAAACCCAGGTCACTTAAAGTGAACCAGAAAGGGGACCCAGCTGAAAGTGACCTCAGTCCTTTTGGTGGTCACAATATTGTGGACTCAAAAGAGAACCCGATTTTTTTTGGTCCTCTTCAGCAATGAAGTGATCTAAGACCCTTTCTTGTTCACACCACAACTTCATAAGAACTCAGACCCCAGCGTGCACCCACAATCTCATCCAAGTCATCATAGAAGGGACAGGAATCCTTCATTTCAGCAGAAATCACGAGTCACTTTATCACAGGTGCTCATGTACTTCTGTCATAGTTTTTTTTACTTTTACCCAGCATTGTAGTGCTTATCTGTTATAGCCTTTTTCCTTCATTTTATGTGTTGAGGATAGCTGTCATTTAGTGCAATCCTCTTTCCAAATTTCAAGAAGTGTACAGCTCTCCTCCTTACATCCAACCCCACAAGCTGACTTGGTGAAAGGTTTTTTGTTGTTTTCAGCAGTGACGGCACATGGCTACAGGTATGGCAAGCCTCCAGGTACACATGTCGAAACAAAATGCAAAGGGGACTGGGACCTCATTGCTTTCACATATCATGAAGAAATCAAACCTCAAACAGACCCACAAGATCACTTGGTTTGTTCACATATACACACTGAACCACTCCGAGAGCGTTTGGAGGGCTCAAACTAACTAGGTGTGAAAATACTCTCAGATTGTCAGGTGGCAGGGCTAAATATGGATATACAGTTGCAATCAAAATTATTCAACCCCCATTGCAAATCAGGTTTATTGTCAAAATATACAGACTTTCAGCTGTTTGTAATGAACAAATCAAACACAACAAATGCCTCCCCAAATTCAACTGAAAATGCAGCTTATAATGATTTCTCCAGTTTCAAAATTATTCAACCACTTCATGGCAAGCATCTTTAGTACTTAGTAGAGCACACTTTTGCTGTTATGACCTGCTGCAAATGAAATGCATAGCTTCTGGCAGCGTTCCTGAGTAATCTTAGCCCATTCCTCATGAGCAACGGCCTTCAGTTCAGTAATATTCTTGGGTTTGCGTGCTGCAACCGCCTTTTTCAAATCCCACCAGGGATTTTCAAGTCAGGTGACTGTGATGGCCCTGTAGAATCTTCCAGGACTTCTTCTGCAACCAAGTCTTGGAGGAATTTGAGGTATGCTTGGGATCCTTGTCCTGTTGGAAGGTCCAATGATGAGCAGGCTTCAGCTTCCTCACAGATGGCATAACGTTTTCTCATAGGATTTCCTGATACTTCAATGAATCCATCTTGCCTTCCACAAACTGCAGGTTTCCAGTGCCAGAGGATGCAAAGCAGCCACAGAGCATCACCGTGCCACCACCATGCTTGACTGTGGACAGTGTTCTTTCTTCATTCTTCTTCCTCCAGACATACCGCTGATCCATCGTGCTGAAAAGTTTTGTTTCATCGATCCACAGAACAGAATCCCAAAACTTCAGTGGCTTATTTATATGATTTTGAGTGACTTTTCTTGTGCTTTTGGGTCAGTAGTGGTGTACGTCTTGGAGTTCTGGCATGGAAACCTTCTGTGTTTAGTACGCGTCTTACTGTGCTCACTGAAACCTCAGTGCCACCAAGTCTTGCTGCAGGTCTTTTGCAGTCACTCGAGGGTTTTTAACAACCTACCTTCTCAGAAATCTCAAAGGATGTTGATAGCTTCCTTTTTCTGCCCCGTCCAGGTAGTTGATATATTTTCTGCCCCTAGCCAGTTCAGGTATTTCATGTGCTCTATTCAAGGGGTTGAATAATTTTGAAACTGTAGAAATCATTATAAGTTGCATGATTTTGGGGAAACCACTTGAAGTATTCATTGTGTTGAACTATTTAAATTGCTTTTCTTTGATTTGGTCATTGCAAACAGCTGAAAGTCTGCAAATTTTGACAATAAACTTGATTTGCAATGAGGATTGAATAATATTGATTGCTACTGTATAAGCACTGGGGTGCGTACATGTGTGTGTGGTATGTGATAGATTGGCAGATTATGTGTGTCCAAAAGTTTAATCAAATGATCAAAAAGAAATTATAAGGTTTATTTTAATTGCATCTATTTCATCTGTTCTTATTTCCCTTTAAAGTTGTGGCTTTACTGGTGTATTTTATCCTAATATGGGCTTGGTTAAAATGTATAAGAATTCATTAGTCATCTATGTTCTTTCCCCTCATCCCACACCATCTGCTCCACCCAACACCCCAAAAACCAACAGTCACCTCATCAGCACTGTCATCACTTACAGGAAGACAGGAGAGGGATCCAAAAACACACAGCCTCTGAGATAATTTGTGCAGATTTGACTCTGTGTGTGTGTGTGTGTGTGTGTGTGTGTGTGCGTGTGTGTGTGTGTGTGTGTGTGTGTGTGTGTGTGTGTATGTTCAGACTTTTTTTTTTTTTGCTTCTAGAACCTCAGAAAAAAACGACAGCTATATATTATAAAACATATGAGATTAGCAAAAACATAGCTGCTTAGGTGCACAAATTTAGTTTGTCAGACCAACATCAAGAGCTGTATATATAATTTAATTCCTGCAAGAAAAAACATTCCATATACAAGTCCTATTATAGACTTTCTGGTGCAAGGTTTCTGAAAGCCTGTTATGCATGTGAAGTTGCAGTGAGTAACTGCATTTGAATAAAAGGTGTGTTTGAGAGTTTTGGTGTGTAGCACATTGAGGATCCCTGATGATGTTCTGTGCTGCTGGAGTATGGGTTTCCACGGGAACCCATCCATCTCAGCTATCAACAGGACCCACATCATGTAGCAGGGCCTCAACCTCCAGCCCGTAACCAGACTACTGTGAGGAAAAGAGAAAAAGAAAGAAGGATGTAATTGACAATTCTGATATTTGTTTGTAATACACCACTTTTCACAAGCTTGAAACCCCCTGTCATCTTTTGTAGATCACTTATTATATTATTATTGCTAAAAACTTATAATATTGATCTAAATGAAATAAAACAGACACCAAAAGGTATTTTAGTTTTATATAATTTTCAAGTAGTTTTGAGAATTAAATTAAATTATGAATAATATATGGTATTCAATTATTTATAATAATTTGCCCTCAAAGTACATGCTTGATTGTTTCTTTCCAAATATGAGAATAATTGATATAAATTTTATTTGTTGAATTAACTTTATTTTTTTGTCATTTTGGAATTATGTACAAAGCTGTATATATTGTATAAAATTATTATAAAATTGTGTTTTTTATCTTAATTTTTAATGATAAACAATTTAAAGCCTGTGCCATATTAGTCATTTATATGTCTAAATGAGTTTTATATGACTCCACGTTTCCACACTTCTGAGTGGTAGCTATATAGAGTGTAGATAAGCCATTTCTCCTCCCTTAAGCTTAAGAAAGATAGACTGAAGTGGATGGAAGAAGAGACTAAGACATCCAGCAGCCTGTCTCATGCCTCATTACAGCTTAAACAAGTGAGTCATTGTGTGAGGAGTAGAGCCAGAGAGCAGGCTTTCTCCATCCATCCATCCATCCATCCATCCACCCATCAATCTACCAGTTTACAGTAATTCAACTGCTCCCTGTTGAAAGTAGCTTGGATAGAACATTGTTTCTTGGCAGGTAATGTAACTTTAGAGGAATACACAGTGCAATTAAAGTGTGAGATTAAAGTATGAGATTAAACTTTGAGAGTTATTGGTTAAAAGATTACACCCTGAAAACAGCAACTTCAGACAGAAGCCAAGAGCTCTTCTAGTTCCTTCCAGAAACATCAGCCTGACAGTAAACACACATTTAGCAGCTTTTCCCCCTTTGTTTTGCAATTCTATCTTTAAAAAAAAAAAATAAATAAAAAAAATTCCCTTTGCATTTCTGTCATATTTTCTCACCATACCACATTCTACATTGCAAACAGCTGTGAGGTTGAGGTGCCCAACCACTGGTGTCAGGGTGTGTAGATTTCTCCTGTTGCTTTTTATAATTTGTCCTGGAAAGTCTACAAGCACTCAGGATAATGAATACCATAATCCATCTCAGCATTGACAATAGTAGGAAGGCCTGTGCTGTGTGCCGATGAGCCAGAGGGTGTGCGTGCGTGTGTGTGTGTGTGTGTGTGTGTGTGTGTGTGTGTGTGTGTGTGTGTGTGTGTGTGTGTGTGTGTGTGTGTGTGTAGACCAGTTATTATTGTAAATGTCTTTTGTTCTTTTGTTCTGGATCACATGAGTTGCATGAGTTGGGATTCACAGAGTTTTTCAACTATATGTTGGATATAATAACTATTGTGCAATAGTGTAGGAAGTCTAATCTCTGATACTTAGAACTCAGTATAACTCAGTCTCCTCTCTCACTTCAGCTGGCACACATCATTCCTAATTTCCCCAACATACACTCGGTCACACACTCGCATGGTATTTTTGAGTGGCTCGTCAGGCTCAGAGCTGCGCATTTCACCTGAGAGTGGTATGACAGCTAATGTCAGAATCAGTCAAGATAGGAAACAAGGGGTGAACTGCACTTAAGAGAGATGCTGATGGATGGCAAGGTTCATATCACTCATCTACAGGACATGGCAAAGGGAGTAAGAGTGAGACTAAAGCAGAGAGAGTTTACACTGGCAGGTTTAAGCTCAAATAGATTGACATAGTTCTGGATAGTAATTTAAAACCATTAACTTTATTTTGCTAATTTATTCCAATTTGCTCCTCCAGCAACTTCCTGCTCTTCATGAATTTGATTCTAGGGTTATGTTTCTCACTTTGGGTGTTAGAGGTCCCGGGTTCATATCCCAAATGTGCCCCACTTTATGTTAAGACCCACTGAGTAGACCGCAGCATAAACAAAGATGTCTCCCACAACATCCCAGTTCACCAGCCACAAGACCCAAAACAAGAGACTCAAGCCCAACGCATCTATTAAAAAAAAGAGAAAGACTAACATACCTATTAAAGAAAAGGGAATTAAAAATACAGTACAGTAACCTTACTCCTTAACCTAAAAAACTAATAAACCCTCAAAAAAAAAGAGATTCCCCCTACAGCTTCCTGGCTAAAGTTAGTTTCATATACTATAAACAAATATATATTGCAAAAAAAATCTGTTTTGATAATAGGTAAAGACTTTTAATCTCACACAAGGTTAAAAACACAAAGCCGCAAGCAATGGCATTTCACATGGGTCTGCTCGGTAGTGACACGATGAGGAGGAGGAGCCGAGCATGTCGCATTTCCTCTTATATCCCTTTGGTCATATCCTCTGATCCAATCAACGGCCTGGTCATCAGTATAATTGATCAGAGAGGGAGATGGAAGAAGAGGATGAACAAACCAACTGTATGGCCTGATACAGAAAAACAAAACAGCAGTGTGAACACACCACACAAGTATATCACACTTGAAAGAAGGAAAGGAAATAAAGGAAACCGTAAGCGGTAACAGTACGACGCTGTACCCACATCAAACCACAAATCATATTACGTCCCAGGTGTACTGACCTGGCAAGAACTATACACACAAATATCTAGTCAAAGTTACTACAATGAAGGCAAGGCAGTCCTGTAGCTCAGATTTCACTTTCATTTGTTCACCTTCCCCCTTTCATTTACCATATTTACTTGAAAAGTTTATCACGCAATGACAATTAGTACTTTTCATTTCACACACACACACACACACACACACACACACACACACACACACACACACACACACACACACACACACACATACACAAATAGCGGAACAAAGCATAGCTACAAGGTGATTAAGTAATTAATTAAAAGAGAAGCCATCAATATGTATGCGATTACAGTCAGAGATAGAACGTGATCAAAAAGTGGCATGAACACATAGCCTCTGAACACACTCTGTTTTCTTAATCATTAACAAATAAGACCTGAGAACGTCATTTCTTTCATTTCAGCTCATTTGAGAGTGACTGTTTATCTTGATGAATGGAAATGGAGTGGGAGTCATTAATCTGAAGTTACTTTGTAGTGTTTCATTTTAAATACACCAGTTTGTTAGTTTGTTTGCTTGTATGATTGACTGAATTTTGATGCGGAATAGGAATCTGGTTCAGACTGTAGTTTAAGTAATTATAATACAGTTTATTATAGTTAGTTTAAGTGTAAATGATGTCTTTTTGAATGTGAACTTAGCTGAATGGAATGCCCAACATTTTCAGAAACCTTTTTTTCCTTATTCATTTTCCTCAGCTTCTGATAATGCACTAGATAAGGTTAGATATACTGAGCTTTAATTTTATAGGCTCTAAGTCCATCATTTCAACTGATTTTGTGTACTGTATTTATGTGATTTATATGTTTTTATGTTCCTCCACACTTACTAACATTCCTGCTCCAGCCCAGCCATAGAGAAAAACATTCCAGCACTGTTTCCTATTTGCTTCCCATTAGTCCCGGTGCATAGCCCACTGACCTTGTGCAGATGCTCTCAAAATCCCATTTACACACACAACAGAGAAGCTTAAAACTGTCCATGGTTACATTGTTACACACATTTTACATTAGAGCACTGTAGATCCTAAAGCATGACCAGATGTTTTCAAGCAGAAAGGTGCTAGATAGGGCCAATATTCATTTGGAGCTAAACAGATAAAGACAAAATCAGGGACAGAAAGGACAGATAACAATGCTTTCTTGGGTGTCGTGGGCCAGTCTTTCCCCTTTTCTTGTCACAAGTATGGACTTGCAGTGTACCCCACTGTTCCTTTTCTCTAGGGTGACTGCAGTCACAAGAGGAAATGGATAGAGCTCCATGTGATGTGTATTGTGCATTGTTTCAGTACTAATTTTAGGACACTTGAATAATAGAAATAGAGGCCTCTTATTTTGTGTAGCCACCAAAATCCTTTAGTGGTATAACCCCAGCACATTTTTTTTTTCCAACAGCAGTTTTTTCCTCTTTTTGACCAGTTGCTGTTGTTGTGGCTGGAATGTTAGGGGCTGTGGCATTTGAAATCCACCAGCTCAGTTTTAAACCCACATTATTCCATATTAATACAATACCATGGATATTTCTGCTATACTCACGATCTTATATCTTTTTGTTATTATCACCAAAATAAGGCCTAGAGACAAAACCATTTTCTTTTAACTTTCCCTGTTTGACTGGCTGTGATTTAGGTTACAGGTTGGTATGAGAAGTGTCAAAGCATCAAAGATGTGTAATAAGTGGTCATTATAGAGAGAGGGGGAGAACATTTTGTGGAGTCTGTGTATGTGTGTTTTCCTCCTACCTGCAGTCATGACCTGATGATCTCTAAGCTTGATTTCCACTCAGATCCTGTTCACACTCACCCTGCAGCTTTCACTTATAAGGGTGCACATATATACACACTATTACACTTGATCTTGACAGACAAACTACTATGCAGTAATTTTAAAAACCCATCTCTCTCTCTCTCTCTCTCACACACACACACACACACACACACACACACACACACACACACACACACACACACACACACACACACACACACACACACACACACACACAAACACTCTGCCATCAGCATCACAGATCACTGCTCTACATGGTGTGGTGTGCTTTATTTATTTTGACTCCTTGGCCAGAATGGCAGCAGTGAAGCTACATTTTAATGAGCCACTATACAAGCATTCTGATCTAAAACCCATTCATTTTACTCAGGTCAGGGGTTTTGACCCTTACTGTACATGCATTTAGCAGCAGGCTGAGGAAAAGCTGGTGTCAGAGGAATGTAGATTGACACACTCCTCACGGCCATGGCTGCTTTAGACACAGTGGCGCTGTTCACACACAGTGTAGGAAAGGTTGACTTTTGTTCTCAGACACAGAAAAGAATTTCCATAATTTAACCAACTGTATTTGTGTGTCTTAAAACGATTATGACATACTGCTTCATTTTAGTTGTTATTCTGTCTGAATACAGATACATTTTTTTTGATGAGCTTGCATTTTAGTGCTCTTCCATGTGGCCTTTATTGGTATGACCCACTTGTGCAGCAATAACCACAACTAAATGTTTCCAGTAACTTCTGACCAGTCCTGCACATCGGCTTGGAGGGACTTTAATGCGTTCCTCAGTACAGAACAGCTTCATCTCTGGATTGTTGGTGGGTTTTCTCACATGAACTGCCTGCTTCAGGTCCTTCCACAACATTTCTATTGGATTAAGGTCAGGAGGAAGAGCTTGGGGAAAAATCATAGTTACACTGTTTCCCGCTTAATTTACAGTATATGTTTGGTTTTTGCCCTGGAGCTATGTCACTTATATGTAAAAGTCAAAATTTTCTTCCATAAATATATGCTCACATCTTGTAAATATCTGCCTCAGACTGCATCTAGTTCTTCAGTAGTCACACAGATTGGATGATAAGCTTAAAGATGCTGTGACACTAATATATAACTTGATCAAAAACTCACTGTGTAGCTGATTGCTGTGGACAGTGTGGACAGCCAATTTCTTGTTTCAAACATGGATATGAAGATTTTGACTTATTTTTGGACTTTATTTTTGGTGAGACTTCCACCAGTGCTACAACAGTGCTATAGCTCCAGTGCAAAAAATGGAAGGAACAAAAATCAGACACCAAATGTATATTGCTTGTATTTTGTTCAGGATAAGAATGAAAATGTCTCACATCTCTTCAAGTTTCTGTAATTGTTATGTAAACGTGCATCTCATGCAAAATGACAGCCTCTGATTGATTTGATTTTCTGCAGGTTTGTGGCTGTGCAAGTTACTGGAGCTGTGTGCATGCACTGGCTCAGGTCAGCAGTGTGAAAGTCCAAAGTCTGCTGCTATATAGCTCTATAAAGTGTCCACTTATGTGTGCAGGTATATGCATGTGGCCTTTATTCATCCTCATACAATATGTATATTCAACCCACATCCTTAATTATGAGGTGCGGTCCGGTGTGTCCGGTATGTGTGTGTTTTTGCCAGTGCATTGTTATGCCCACATGATAATTGAATGTGCGCTCAGCCCACATCCGAGCCAGCGTTCCAGCTCACACCTTAATTAGTTTAGCTTTGTGTCTGGCTGCTGTGCCATCAGTGGCCAATCGATAACACTCCAGAGAACAGAGGGCTCCTATTGGAAACAGATACGCCAGCTGTGTGGCCGTCACTGCTTTTCTCTCTCAGTAGGGGACGTTAAATAGGGCTAGCTCTATAGCTCTGGCTTAATTGAACTGATAAATGTGGCCTGGAGTGTGTGCATGCATGTGTTAGTGTACACTGTTCAGTCTTCTCAGTGTTGTGCTCCCTCAAAAAATGAATTGAGCAATGCAGCTCTATTGGAATTCAATGGCTGCTTTGTTTAAACGTTATATCCCATCCCTCACCTTTATGAGTTTTGCTTTGTGAGCAGCGTTTACATTCTACTGTGCACTCCCTCCCTCTACTCTTAACTTAGTTAACTTAGAACATCACTAAATTATATTACCCCCATCCCTCAGCAAAACCGTTTAAAGAAAATTTGTTGAAACAATTGTAGCTACTTCTTTAGCTTTGAGGAGTCGCTTATTAAATAGAAAAAAAGTATCATTAAAAAAAACAATTATGCACTTACACAATAAAAAAAACCTCCTCCATATAGACACACACACACACACACACACACAGTACTTCCATCACAACAAACGATCATACATCACATTTGCCCAATTTTATGGCTGCATATTATTTGCTGCTGTTAAAAGCTAGCGAGGAGGAGATAATTGCGAGAACTGGCAGTATTAGTTAAGTGTGTGTAATGGTGGGCTTTGGGAACGCTAAATGGTGGTTGTAATATTTAGTTCCTGTGCTCATTACCTCCTGATCTGCCTCCAGTGACCCTGCAGCGGCAGGCCTGCCCGCTGCCGCACTCTCTAATGAGCAATGGAAATTACCGCTTCAAGAAATGAAACACAATTTATTTAGGGGGAGTCGTGGTGTGCAATGACATTACAGCAAACAACTCTGAAAAATTGACCCAATAACGCAGCCTTGCAGTTATGTTATTAGACAGAAAGTTCATAGCGAGAGAAGTTACCAGATAGAACAGGCTATGGATTAAGTTTTACTGTGACGTCATATTTGACTGAGTCTGACATGGAACACAACTTTTTGAGCAGCAATTCAGAAATGGATTGTTTGCAGTAAGTCATTAAGGGTGCACTATCCTCTCGGAGGCTGCTTGCTGCAGGATTTGGGACGCTGCAGTCGTTTGTCAGGCTGGAATGATGTAATTGGTTAGTGCCAGAGAAGTTGCTAGTTGTGGGGGGGTTCTCTGCTCTGCTTCCTATGAGAACACTGCTTTAACACTTCTCCACAGACCTTCTACATCCATCAGTGTCCTTATAGCTGCCGTCTTGCTGAAGCAGGCCTTTTAACACCCTTGCACACATATGTCACACTGATTGTGTTTGCGTGTCTGATTAAAGTTGCAGTGTAAGGTGGGACAGTCCTTCTGTTGCACACTACAGTAGCAATACATGTATATATGTTTTCCATCCATCCATTTTCTATACCGTTTATCCTACAGGGTCGCGGGGAACCTGGAGCCTATACCAGGGAGCATTGGGCACAAGGCAGGGTGCCAGGGTATCTGGACGGGGTGCCAATCCATCACAGGGCACAATCACATACACACTCACACACCCATTCATACACTACGGACACTTTGGAAATGCCAATCAGTCTACCATGCATGTCTTTGGACTGGGGGAGGAAACTGGAGTACCCGGTGGAAACCCCCATAGCACGGGGAGACATGCAAACTCTGCACACACCCCAACAACTGTCCTTCCGTTAAAAACAGGTTACTGTTAGAAAATGTGTCAAAATTCTTATTCATGATAATAATCTGCACACTACAATCTGAGAAACGGTTCCTCAGGGGTTCTTTAGCCAGTTAACAATTCTGGCGTCATAAAGAGGTTCTAGCTGGAACATGAAAGAAACCTTCACTTTTAGCATTCTAAGTAAAAACCTATTTTACCCTAGGAAAAAAACAGAAAACCCCCTTTTTTAAGAGGGAACTGATGCAATAGATAGAGATTAAAAGAAAAGCTCTTGAGTATTATTTTAAGGGAGTTCTTTAGGTTTTGAAAAGCTGTTTCTGGTATGCAGAAGTAACTAAAATTGAGTGCACTCCAAGGGATCACCAGGACTGGGACTGAGAACAACTGGTCTAGAACATGAAATTTGGAAAAAATCTCCAGAGAGACACAGAAACACACACCTACTCACACAATGGATTTGGCACGAGCCCTCTCTTCTTGAACTACAAGGGCCTCTTGAGATTTCTGAAGAGCAGGACAAATTTCACTTGAGCAGAAAGTGAAGGAACGAGAGAGTAAAAAGAGGAAGCGAACTGAGACACAGAGAGATAACAAGGTGGGGGAGTGCAGGAAGAGGACAAAAATGGACAGAATGTTTACATAAAAGAAACACATTACAGCATTTGAATTTGACAGAACTGTGTGGATAGGATAGAAGACGAATAGGATCCGAATAGGATCCAAATAATAATAATAAAAAAGGTTAGGAATGTGATCTTTTAGCTTTTTCTAAGTCTTGTGCTGCTAATGTCTGTAACAGCCCCTATTCTTCTGGAGTATCAGAGATAAGTCTGGGCTCTTCTCCACCGTGATACTCTTTGCACCTGAATGTCAGGAATAAGCAAAGCCTTGGAGATTCATTAGGAAATTGTATCGAATCAAGGGAGTGCAAGGGCTGGAAAACATCCACCTAATAAGACGGCTCGTAACATAAAAGGGCCCCTCAGCCAAGGTCCTTTATTTTCAAATCGCACCACTGCCTTTGAAGAGGGCTTAGGAGCAGAAAAAGGGAATAGATGAAGAGAGGGAGACAGCAGAGAGGCAGGAGGGATATCCTTCAAGAAGTGTGCATGTCCCAAGAGAGAACTGATCAGGGAACAGGAGGGTTGTGTGTATACTGCAGTCTCAGCAGGCTGTCAGGCTGTGTGTGTGTGAGTGTTTTCAGCATGCTTATGCAAGTGCACCTGGATTAAACATTGGCTGAGGAAAGGAAGAGCAGAGAGGCATTGAAGGTGCTCCCTCTCTCTCTCTCTCTCTCTCTCTCTCTCTCTCTCTCTGTGTGTGTGTGTGTGTGTGTGTGTGTGTGTGTGTGTGTAATTAATAATACACCAGCTCTTGTACCTGTCTCATTTGCTCACTCTGGTGTTATTTGTTAGACACCCTTCTAAGATGGCTGGTACACTTCTACTTTCGTGAGTTTATAACTGGCAAGTGAGGTGTGTGTGTGTGTGTGTGTGTGTGTGTGTGTGTGTGTGTGTGTGTATGTGTGTGAGAGAGAGAGAGAAAGAGAGAGAGAGAGAGAGAGAGAGAGAGAGAGAGAGAGAGAGAGAGAGAGAGAGAGAGATTTGGTGTATGGGGTAGGATCAGGGCTAAATCGATGTGGATTTATAATTTACTACTGCACAAGTCTATCAATATATGTAAGGCCTGCATCCTGCTTCATCTATATTGCATTAGGACAGAGGTTCTCACACACTCAAGGCCTTGTGGAGGAAGGACACACACACACACAGGCTTGCACACAAATATGCATTCTATTCTCTTTTGCTGTCTCTACAAGTAATATTGAGTGCATTTGATGTGAACTTTAGGGTTCCAGCTAAATCAAATTCAATATATTACAGAACCTGGAGAGAATGAATGATTGATGATGTCAGAATCCTGGGCATGGGCTTCTTGTTGGAAATACATGATGTCCTGTTAATGTGCTTACTCCAATATTTAATCAAACACTTGGGTACAAGCAGCTAGAACACACATGGAGCATGAATGTGCAGATACATTATGTACACTTACCAGCCACTTTAATAGGAACAGCTGTACCCCTGCTCATTCATATAATTATCCAGTCAGCCAAAATCCATAAAACCAGCACATACAGCCCAATCATTTCAGTTAATGTTCACATCAAGCATCAGAATATGGAAAAATGTGATCTCAGTGACTGTGGCATGATTGGCCTCCTGGGATTTTCATGCACAACAGTCTCTAGAGTTTACATAGAATGGTCCAAATAACCACCCTTTACAACCCTGGTGAGAAGATACGTTTCTCAGAACACATGACATGTTGAACTGCACTACAACATTGAGGAGGATGAGTTACAACAGGAGAAGCATTGAGCATTGAGTTCTCCTCCTGTCAGCCAAGAACAAGAATCTGAGGCTACAGTGAGCACAAACACACCCAAACTGGACAGAACTGTATCTTACTGGCTGTTGTTTTGAAAACTGCAGAGGCTGTTGTGTGTGAAAATCCCAGGAGATCAACATCTTCTGAAATACTCAAACCAGCCTGTCTGGCACTAACAACAGTGCAGGACCGGATTGGGACATAATTTCAGGCAGGGAGTCTTACACTCATCCAGGCAACCCCATACACCCACAACAAATTTTTAAACCACTGACAACCCTATTTTTTCTTTCCTAAATTAAATTTATTGCACACAGTATGGCCATCCCATAAAAACATAAACAAGAAACCTAGAGGTAGTGAAGCAGTCCTAATTTATATCAGTTTACATGGCTATGCCAAGCATTTAACAAACACCAGAAGTGCAAAGCTGCCAGTAACTCTCGACTTTTCACTCACAAAAGTACATTAAATGCAGAAGAGAGGTAAAGAAAAGACCATTTTTTGTGCCATTTTTCATGTATGTTGTGAACAGAACTGACTCCACATTGTTGGAACATGAAACCTGTTTAACCTCACTGTAATTTGTGAGCACAGAATCAAAATTTATGTTACTTAAATTTAATGTATCACATTATGGCAATGGGTTTTTTTTTTGTTTGTTTGTTTGTTTGTTTTTTGGAGACTTAAAAATATTTAAATACCTGAGGTTTAACCATACTATATTTGATACAAATATATTAAAACATATTTAATTTCTCTTAATTTACCTCTACCTGTCATCTCAGGTTGACCCTGAAGTGTGACCACTGCTCAGAGCTAGTGCCAGTTTGACTCTCTTCACCTTACTGTGAAAATTTAATATATTTTTTTTCAACCTCACATATGGCAAGACATAATTTTCTAAATTACCTAAATATCTGTTAGTGCAATACTATCTACATCATGACAAAATCTATTTAGAAAATCCTAATATTGAACATAATAGTACCTTTTGGGGTGCACGGTGGCTTAGTGGTTAACACGTTTGCCTCACACCTCCAGGGTAGGGGGTTGGATTCCCACATTGGCCCTGTGTGTGCGGAGTTTGCATGTTCCCCCATGCTGCGGGGGTTTCCTCCGGGTACTCCGGTTTCCTCCCCCAGTCCAAAGACATGCATGGTAGGCTGATTGGCATGTCTAAAAGTAAGTGGAAACGTGTTTGTTGTTGTTTGCCCCAGCTGTATGTGTAATTTCAACATTTAAAATAATACATTTGGATATTTGTCTGCTAAATGACTTATAACTATACAGGTGATAATGCTGTCCTTTAGCATATTTTGAGTGGCGATAGTAATAGTGCTAATGCTTGCTAGTAGTGAAACTGTGGTTAATACTTGATTAGCTAAGTTAGCAAACAAAAACCTACAGTATTCACAGATGAGACTGAGCTGCACTTGAAGCCCTGAAAAAGTCAATAATTTTGATGCATTTTTACTGCTTCTTTTTTAGAGGGCTTTCTTTTTGCATGCCCTTTCCCTCTCTGCTCCACCTGGCAGCTTCCTATCCATCCTCACTCTGTGCATTGATGACTCTGTTCGAAACCGTTCACCGGAGCTGAGGAGAATGGTAGTGCTGCAAGTCAAAACTAACAGGTTAATAATTTATTATCGATTTATTATCAAATGCCGAAGTTGGAAAGGATAACTTGAGTACATAGGACATGCAATAATATTAAATAATAAATACATTTAAAAAATAAATAAATAAACAGCAGGGCAGTGGGCCAAATCAGCTGTCAGGCCACCGGGAATCCTCCCGATGCTCCCTATGGCCAGGCCAGGCCTGCAGCCACACCATGGTCAAACACACTGAGATCACAATTCCCCCCATTCTGATGTTTTATGTGAACATTGACTGAAGCTCTTGAGTTGTATCTACATGACTTCATACATTACACTGTTGCTACTTGATTGGTAAACGGGGTAAGTACAACCCCAATTCTGAAAAAGTTGGGACAGTATGGAAAATGCTAATAAAAATAAAGAGGAGGGATTTGTAAATGTACTTTGACTTGTATTTAAACAAAAAAGTATAAAGACAAGGTATTTGATGTTTTATCTAATCAACTGCATAGTTTTTTGAAGATAAACGTTTATTTTGAAATTGATGCATGCAACACGTTCCAAAAAAGTTGGGACAGGGTCAATTTATGACTAATAACAATGTGACAAGTTGACATAAGAAGGTGATGTAAAACAGGTGAGGCAATCGTCTAATTATAGTATATAAGGAGCCTCCAAAAAAGGCCTAGTCCTTCAAGAGCAAGGATGGGTCTAGGCTCGCCAATCTGCCAACAGATGCGTCAGCGAATAATCCAACACTTTGAGAACAACATTCCCCAAAGACAAATCGGTAGGATTTGGGGCATTTCACCTTCTACAGTGCACAACATAATTAAAAGATTAAAATTAAAGTTCCCTCAGACGTCATTGTCTTAAACACCGTCATGAGTCTGTAATGGATATCCTGATATGGGCTCGAGAATACTTTGGTAAACCTCTGTCAGCCAACACCATTCGCCGCTGCATCTACAGATACAAGTTAAGGCTTTACTATGCAAAGCAGAAGCCGTACATCAACACTGTCCAGAAGCGCCGCCGACTTCTCTGGGTTTGGTCTCATCTGAGATGGACAGTAGCACAGTGTAATCATGTTTTGTAGTCCGACGAGTCGACATTTCAAATGTTTTGGACAAAACAGTCGTGTTCTCCAGGCCAAAGAGGAAAAAGACCATCCAAGCTGTTAGCAGCGTCAGATCCAAAAAGACAGCCTCTGTCATGGTATGGGGGGGTGTCAGTGTTCATGTCATGGGTAACTTGCACATCTGTGAGTGCACCATTAAGGCAGAAAGATATATAAATATTTTGGAGCAACATATGCTGCCATCCAGACATCGAAAGAAAAGGTAATTTTTTTGGATTTTTTTTCCCAATGTTTTTGGAGTGTGTTGCAGTCATCAAATTTGAAATGAGTGTATATTTTCAAAAATAAGTTACATTCACAAAGGGAAAAATCTAATAATGTGTTAATAATGTGTTTTCAACATAGTACAGGATGAATATAATTTTCAAATGACTCCATGCTGTCCCAACTTTTCTGGAATCGGGGTTGTACATGAATACATGTGTTCTTATTAAACTGGGTAATTGCATGAAGGTGTACATGTGTTCTTATTGAAGTGACCATTCAGTGTATATACACTACACACAGATATACAATAACAACAGAGTTTTTGCAGGAAGGACTGTTGTAGTAGGATACACTACTACTACTACTACTACTACTACTACACACACACACACAGAGAGAGAGAGAGAGAGAGAGAGAGAGAGTGATCTAGGTATACATAATAAAGTAAAACACTGAAGTTAAATAACACATACTCTTACCTGTGATTTAATGCAGATGATTATGGTGTAATATTCTAACTTCCTTGTTTCATAGAGGTAAATAACTGCCCTAATCACCCTGATGATAAAGAGAAAAGTATTAAAACAAATTCCAATATAACTGTCCTTTAAAAAAATTTTGCAGGGTTTTTGACACACTATTCCTACTCTACTGCTCCCCCTCCATAGGGGGTTATGGGGGTCTCCATAGGTCTGTTGTATACATGATTCCTAATGAAAGTTCATTCTGTTCGCAGTGCACATTGAGATGATAGCAGTGCTCTGGTGTCTCTGTTCTCTGCTTTATTAGCCCTTTATTTCCCGCCATGAAATAGAATTTACATCCAGCAATAACATCCTGCCATTCGACTCATTTCAGTAACAGATACAATTGCTTGAAAAAAGTGAATTAACACCCCCCCCCATAGTGTGTTTCACTGAGATGATGGTGGGAGGGTGTGTGTGTGTGTCAGTGGAACAGTGGAAGTGGTCAAACAAATCAGTAGGCTCTTTCCCACTACTGATGCTTGCTGAAAACAATCAATCCCATACAGGAGAGATGTTTTTGAGGTGATACTGCTTTTCCCTTGGTTATGAATTTGTAATTGTGTGTAATGTAAATCAATGGAGAAAGATTTAGATGGTCATGTGGAGTGTTGGACTAGGTGAAAAAAATTGTAACGTGCTCTCTCTCTCTCTCTCTCTCTCTCTCTCTCTCTCTCTCTGGCAGATTGATTAACTCAATCCATTGATTACCCTCACTGCCTCTTTACCACTAAATGAAATGAGGAGCATGAATGTAGCTCTCTCTCTCTCTCTCTCTCTCTCTCTCTCTCTCTATATATATATATATATATATATATATATATATATATATATATATATATATTATACACACACACACACACACACACACACACACCTTTCTTTTGACCCCTGCAGTGATGAGTGTCATCATGGCAACTTGCAGCCAGCCATCACAGAAAAAAACATGGCTAATTAGCGTTCGAGCAGCTGATTGGTTTGCGGCAGTAATTAACACAGGTGAGGTTAATTAGTTCCCATGAAACCATCCTGTCTTGGCAGGTACACAAGAGAAAAAAAGAAGAGTGGGAGGGCAGAAAAATACACACACACATTCATACCCTTTTACTTTATTACTTGTGAAAGTTGGGAAGGATTTTAATATGCACAGAGAGCGCTCCCTCCTGGGACCAGTAGAGGGAAATTCAGCCTCATTAATGAAACCAGGACAAACCTGTTCTAGGTGCTCTCAGTCAGCTTTGCCACAAAGGATTACAGCCACATCGAGTGTCTGTTTTTGCTCCTTCAAACCAGTGAGGGGGAAGGTCGGAACGGATATCACAGGGCTTAGTATTAGGGGCAATGTTTCTATATGTTTCATCAAGCTAAGCTGACATAATGCTGCTGGCTTGATAACTCAGGGTTGAAATGTTGAATGTCACTGAAGTGCCACTGATCTGAGCTTTGGTACTCTGACCTGCCTGCACTACTATTTGTGGTGAGCAGTGACTGGGGCATAGATGGGTTGCAGTGCAGCTGTTAGCAGATCTTCTGTGTTGTGTGTGTTCTGCTCACTTCCAGACCGGGGTTGTGCATGGGCCAGAGGAAATGAGAGTGTATAAATTCAACAGACAGTTAATGAGGTTAGAAGGGGACCAGACATGGGACATTAAAAACTGTTCCATGCCATGATATATTGTTATAACAAGCCCTTCTTTTTTTCACACATGGTTATTTATTTATTTATTTATTTATCTCAAATAATTAGCTCTTTTCTAAAATTACACACACACACACACACACACACACACACACACACACACACACACATACATATATCTTTTTTTTTTTTTTTTTTTTTTTTTTTTTTTTGAATGTACAGTTTGGCTCCTTTAGTAAGGACAGCTTACTGTCCTTACTTGTATAGTCATATAAATTTAACTGTTAATAAACATAAGAATCAATCTGGTTACACAATATTTTTCCACAACAATACTGTATAATTTGGGTGGACAAAGAGTGGCCAAGGACACTTTAGAGGGTACATAAGCATAAAAGTACTGCTTATGCAAGCAGTCTGAATGTCCTTACAAATGTTAATACATGCGCTGATATGAAAGAAAAAAAAACATTCTCTGCCATGGATGTCACACTGAGGTAGCATGTTGCATGCAGCAGCCTATAATAAAGAAATCACAACATTAATATTACTAATGTTATCTAATGTTACCTACTGTCTCCAGACTACTAACATTCTTTTTTATTCATTATTATAATGCCCTCTATTATTCAATTACATTAATAGTCACATGAAAGGGCAGTGTTAGCTATAGCAGCATACATACACGCCAACATAAGTAGGACATGAAAATAAATCCCCACAAATGGATAAGTTGCAGTTTTGCCAAACCTTTTATATCAAGGTCGCAGTCAAACAGCACTAAAGGTCAGTTAAACTGACTTGACATGCACTAAATTTCATTTGGCCATAATCAGCCAAAATCAGTTACATGAAACTGATCTATCATGTTTGGTTCTTATAACTGCTTATTTTGAGCAAGTGATTGGACTGTCATAAGGGAAAGACAGAATTATAGAAAGAATTATATAGATCAGGGAGATTGCAAGACACACATGATGTTAGCACATAGGCACATTCAGAAGAATATATGCCTACTACAATTTTATGCCATTGAATGCTTTGCAGGACACACATGTAAAATTTACTTATACAGTAATGTACACACACAAACAAACATATATACTCATACAGACTGGAACAGTGCTATAACAGTATGTATAATCTCACATTTGAAATTAGATGGAATACATATATGTTTCATGTCGCTTTCTCTCTGTTCCTCTCTCTGTCTGTCTTTCTCTCTGTCTTGGTCATGACTTGGTCAGGGAAGTCCACCAAATGCCATTATAAATCTATGGACTGAACTGGAAGCAAAGCTGAGACCTGCAAGTTAAAATGAAATGGAAAACACATACAGGCTTCCTCTAGTGTTCCTCTATAAACCTCTATATCCTGGCAGGATCCTTGTGTGCCTGGAGTTACAATGACCGAGGCTGAATAATAAGCTTTATGAGGTCTACAGCTTCCTGTGGCTACTGCTCATTTCCTAGTGTTTCCTTATTTCCTATTCTTCATTCCTTCATTATCAAGATATCTATTGGCCCACAACATGCCATAAGAACTACAAAGAGAGCAAGAGAGAGAGAGAGAGAGAGAGAGAGAGAGAGAGAGAGAGAGATTGTGTGTGTGTGTGTGTGTGTGTGTGTGTGTGTGTGTGTGTGTGTGTGTGTGTGTGTGTGATATTTGTTAGAAAAGTGTGATTATGTTTAATTCTTTTGGCACATAATGGATAACATGAAAGTCAGACACATTACATTTTAAGTGCTGTCAGTTTTAGGTGTCATGAAATTTCATTTCATGCACCTAATCTATTTTACCATTTAAAAATGGTATAATTTTTTTAAAAAATCAAATATAGTGTTTTAGTTGTATGGATTGTATATGTTAAACTCTCTACTGTGACATTCAGGGTTTGGTGTGTGTGTGACACATCTCTTCCTGTGATGTATACTAAATAACTGCATCTTTGATTAGCAGCAGCTTCAGAAGGAGGGACACTCCTTCTGGCAATATTGCTTTCATGTCCTGTTTGTGAGGCGGTAACATGAAAGCCTTCTCTCACTTTTTCTTCATCACCTTAGCAAATATTATTATGGCTCACTTTCCAGAATTGTGTACTTGTCTGCAAAGTAGGTAATCACCCATCTGAGTGAAAACCCCACATGGTCACAAAATAAATCAGACATAGACATGAATTGGACTTCTTGGAGAGTGTGGGTGAGGGAGTGATGTATTTTTCATGCTCACACATCTGAAAGTGGTGAAGGAACACCACAAAAGGAAAATTCTCCAGACTCCATAAAGTCCTGTTCTTCACTCTTTCTCTCTCAGCCTTTCTCTAGAAGCTGCTGTGTTTAGAGTTCTAGGGCACTCCGTGAAGGTTGGAGTGAAGCAGAAATGGAGGACTACATTCTTTAAGATTCTTTAACTGTCCCTCTCGGGAACCTGCAAAGGTTCTATGTAGAACAACAGAATGTTTCCCTATCAAACACATAATTATCCAGTGAGCCCTAAAAAAAACATTGAGGAGAGTGTAGAGAAGAATTAAGTGACCTTATCTTCCTGGTTGTTACCAAGTATATGTAGAGATGCATTGAAAATGTGCACAAGACTACTGTGTGGTCAGTTTTCTTTTTGATTTCTTAAGGGAAATTTCACATTATCACATTTTCTAAGCATCATGCACCTTTCCTTTTGTCAGACAACTGATGTCTGCTATTATTCCATAGTTGAATGTGTCCCCATAGCCTGCGGGATGCTCGGTCACAGATGACAATGGCATAGCGGGGTAGCTTGTTGTGGTGAAGAGGATGCCGCTGGCACTGCTAAGCAGCCTGTTGTTTGTCCCTGCAGTGAACCTTCACTGTCCCCCACCTTCTGTCTCTCAGGCACATCTTCCTGCCAAAACACCTGCCTCCAGGTGCTCATGTTGCAAAACAATCAGGGTCCAGACCATGGCTCAAGAAATAATAGATAAAAGAAACAGTCAAACATGCTGCTTAGTAAGTTCAACAAATACCCTCAAAATAGGTGTTTAAACACACTAAAAACAAAACAAAAACGAAACTCATTAGGTGAGTGGACACTGGCAGAGGAGAACAGCTTCTTCAAAACACTTCAGACATCAGTGTTACACAGATTTAAAATGAGCTAATCTCTCACCATCTGTCATTTTGACATTATTTTTGACCTCTGTGAATTTCTGAAATATCAGGGATGCTTTGCACTGCTGATGTACTGTATAGTATTGTGTTGTCGGCTGTTCACTTGAATGAGTGTAGGGGTCAATGAAGATCCACTTGTACATAGAGAATTATAAGTTCACTTTTTAATCAAACCCATGCTGACATTGGTGTATGGAGTACACATGGCAGCATAATGAAGTACATCCTCTGCCATTGCAATTATGAAGATGGAAATAAAGATTGATTTGTGCTATACACAAGAACAAGAGACATTATATAATCAGCATAATCAGTGCGACGATCTTCAGCAGTGGGCGTCTAGTGGTGGTGTTTAATTGATGCTGAGAGGCTTTTGAAGTCTGGAGAATGCTAGTGATGCCAGTCTCGATGCCAATCTCGCCAGACTGCCGCACCCTGTATTAACTCGCCCAGCTCCTCATTTCTGCTGCCCAGAAAATGAAATAAGTTATTTGGCCCAGAAATCCGCCTTCTGGTTATAACCCTTTTGATGGCATCTTGGAACTGCAAGGAAAGGTTTGTAATTATTTGGTTTCCATTGGTCTTGCAGCTAATGAGCTGGCCTAGTGGATGCTAGCCTACGTAGAGAAGGAATAATTTGCTTAATGTTTTTGAGGCAGGCAGTACTAAAGGCTTGGGTCAAAAAAAGGAAGCCATGGGGGGAGGTCAGGAGCCCAACCCACAATAATGAAGGCAATTGGCTGGTCATTTTGTGATTCAGTCAAGCATGAGCTGCACATATGTAGCCCTGCCTATGTGCTTATCTCTCTCTAAGAGGGAATGCCAAGAGCAATGGGCTTTTTGAACTCAAGCTGGGGGAAAGGTCAGCCCACCCAGCCTGTATGGCATTCAGTGCTACTTTATGAAACTTTATTCAACTTCTTGTTGGCAGGACATTGGTTTATATTCCATGGCCCTGTTGCAGTAATGTCCTTTGTGTGGAATGAAGTAGTAATGTGTGGCATTGCTCACCAGTGGGGGCGTCAAGGAACAGGCATTACAGAGATTGTTTTGTTTTTATTTCTTTACAAATGAGGGAGGAGTGAGGCAGGCCTCAGCTGAACAGAGGAATATAAATGGACTCCAGTGCCATAACAGTTCTGATGTGATTCTTCTTTCTGTCTTATTGAAGGGGAGACCTGCATTTGCAAATAAAAGTGTGCTAGCACAGTGTGGTGTGAGGCCACTCTGCTCAGAGGAAAAGCCCAAACCCTTCATTTTAGCTACATAAAGTCATTTTAGCTCTCATTCCTTCTAGTGAATATATAAACAGCAGAGCAGTAGCATAGTTCAGCCTGACATGCAGCAATGCAAACACACTGAGCTGACTCCACGTACAGTGTATCAGATATCACACACACACACACACACACACACACACACACACACACACACACACACAGATGCCCAATGAAAGTAGATAGTTGGATCTTTTCTCACAGAACCATGATAATATGCATGAGATATTTCTTCACACTCTTTTTTTTTACCTTTTACATTTTACTAAGCATAATTATTGCTGCAAATGTTTTTTTTTTTAATTTCAATAATTTAACTGGATGCAGTCTACAGGTGCATCTCATCCCATCTCGTGCAATATCGTGGAAAAGTTCATTTTTTTCCAATAATTTAATTCAAAAAGTGGAACTTTCATATATTTTAGATTCATTACACATAAAGTGAAATATTTCAAGCCTTTTGTTTTAATCTTGATTACAGCTTACAGCTCATGGAAATATAAAATCCAGTATCTCAAAATATTAGAATAATACAAAAATGTCGACCTGAGAAGAGGTCTAATCAGATCCACAATCATGGGGAAGATGAAAGTAAATTTTGCATTTCATTTGGAAATCATGGTCCCAGAGTGTGGAGGAAGAGTGGAGAGGAACAGAATCCAAGTTGCTTGAAGTCCAGTGTGAAATTTCCACAGTCAGTGATGATTTGGGGTGCCATGTCATCTGCTAGTGTTGGTCCACTGTGTTTTCTCAAGTTGAGAGTCGATGCAGTGTCTACCAGGAGATTTTAGAGCGCTTCATGCTTCATTTACTTTTCCAGCAGGACATGGCACCTGCCCACAGTGCCAAAACTACTTGTAACTGGTTTACTGACCATGGTACTGTGCTTGATTGGCCAGCCGACTTGCCTGACCTGAACCACATAGAGAATCTATGAGAGACAACAGACCCAACAATACAGACGAGCTGAAGGCCGCTATCAAAGCAACCCGGGTTTCCATAACACCTCAGCAGTGCCACAGGCTGATTGCCTCCATGCCATGCCACAGTGATGCAGTAATTCATGCAAAAGGAGCCTTGGAGAATTGGAGCCCTTACCAAGTATTTCAGAAGGTCGACATTTCTGTATTATAAATTCTTCATTCTAATATTTTGAGATACTAGATTTTTGATTTCCATGAGCTGTAAGCTGAAATCATCAAGATTAAAACAAAAAAATGCTTCAAATATTTCACTTCATGTGCAATGAATTAATATATGAAAGTTGCACTTTTTGAATTAAATTACGGGGGAAAAATGAACCTTTCCACGATATGATTTTTTTTTTTGAGATGCACCTTTATAACTCCTTAAAATTATGATCAATTATTTATTAACAACTAAGTTAACTGCAGTCACAGTGTTGAAAATGTAACAAAACATTCGGATTAATAGTAGGGAAGGAGAGTCATGGATGGAAAAGGGCAGAAATTTAAATATCAGACAGGAGTTCTAATATCAGATTAGAAGGACAGGAGCATTGTGCCATCTTATTGTACTAATGAATGTCTTAAATAATTAGTGACGAGAGGTAAGTAAGTGACTTAGTGGGCAAATTAATTAAGGAAAAGATGAACAAGTGAATGCATAACAGATGAATGATCACGGTTGGTTGGTGTCTCCAATGAAAGCCAACAAGATTGTGCCAGTGGCAGCTGATAAAGGCTTTGTAGTGCCGCTCACCTCTGCTCTGTCACTGTAGCCTAATCACTCAATCTCTGTCTACTGTAGACATCACCATTCTCAAAGAACCCAGACTCTTTTGTCTGCTGTCCCTTTGTGTGTGTGTGTGTGTGTGTGTGTGTGTCTTGTGTGTGTGTGTGTGTGTGTATCTGTGTGCCTGCACGTGTATGCGCGTGTGTGCGCATGCGTGCATGCATGTGTGTGTGTGTGTGTACACAGAACCACGCTTAATGTGTCTCAGTGATGTATTTCAGCAGTATGATGAGATTTATGGAACCTTCTAGAATAGGAGCCCATAATCCCATTAAATCATGCCGTCCTCCCCTCTCAGCATGGTTCTCCTCCGTTCTTGAGGAAAGCGAAGTACTCAAAACTGAGGCAAACCTGTTCTCCATAAAGGGAGATAGTGATATGGAGAAATTCTGGGGTGGACGAATGGCTTTTGGACAGTGACTGTATTCTGACATTTTTTCTGATTGGATAACCATCGCCCCTCTGTCCATCCAGTCATGAAAGGAGGGCGGAGTGTGGGATGGAAGGATGAAGGAGTAATGTCATCTGTCAATCAATGTGGTATGCCACAAATACCTGATAGACAGACAAAGGAGTGACCTCTGGTCTCTGGGCCTCCACCTCCCCCACACTTTTATTCTCCTTTACACTGTCCAGTCCATAGTCATATTCTGTCCCACTTTGTCCCACTTTGGTCAGAGGAGGTAGAACACAGGTGCATGACTATATACTCTACATCTATTGGCTCTCTAAACCTGGTAGTCTGACTGTATATTATGACACATAACTACTTGGTCTATTATTTTGTTGCTGGTTTTGGCATTTTATAGAAAGAATTGTGCTTGTGGACAAAGCCTACTTACAGAGCACTTTTTGATTTTATTATTTTATTGTAAGTGTGAACATATTTTTAAAACCCTGGGTCAATCCAGGGAACTGATCTTTGAAAAATGAGTGCTATGGGAAGCATGAGCATCATGGGGTTTATTTAGAAAGCATGTGAAAGTGATCCACTCCCGCAACATGATTGGTTGGACATAACATTACTTCCTGTTTCAAGTTTCAAAATATTGGGGAAAGGCATGTTGTGGTCTGCAGAGAAGTCGGTATGCTTTCACTATAAATGGTACTCAAATGCAAATCACTTTATGTCATAAAAATACAGAATTATGCTTTACCTGAACAGTTGATGAGTGTTTAGCAGAATTAAAGAAAATCTAATTAAGTTAATAATACATTTATTAAATAAACTAAAGGCAAAAAAAAATCTGTTAATTAAGTTATGTTAATTAATTTTGAAAATTTATGTTAATTAATTTGTCTGTATTAAAATAAACAATCCAATAATGCAGTGATGAACAGTACCCTGAGTAAGCCCTGAATTAATCCTATGTACAGACTCAAGTATTTTTTTCTCTAGACATTTCCTGTCTTAGTAAAGTAGTAATGTATCTATATCTGTCATATTCCTGCCCCTTCTTACCTCCATCTTATCCCTCTTTTTTCCATGTCTTTGGCCCCAGTAAAATGGCGCCACTGGTCTCTTCTTTAACAGGCATGTAAGTTGACACGTACAGGAAACAGATAGGATAAGGCAGTTGTGATGTGCTTGGAAGAGGTACCATAGTGAGACAGGAAGTTACTGGTCTCTGTAGTGAGAGAGACAGACAGACAGACAGACATCACACAGATACCCAGTGACCTTGAGTAAAGGGTTCAGAAAACAGAGGGCAGCAGTGGCACATAGTAGATATAGGCTCCAGTGACCTCTCTGAATCACACAGTCACAATCACTACTGACTATGTTTCTTCCAGGACACAGTGGCAGGTGTAGATGCACTTCTCAAAATGACATCTTTGTTAATAGTTGAATCGCGAATAATATGTCTTAAAATTAATAACTGAATTATAATTTAACAGATGCATATGAATTTTTGGCATTTTCCACAACATAACTAAGAAAAAAGCAGTTAAACTTCAACAATCTGTAACCGCCATTGGTAAAGGGAGATGCATCGTGGTTGATGAGGATGAGGTGAGGAGGTGAGAGCACTGGACATGTCAGAGCAAAGCAGAAGGGAGATAGGTAGAGATGCAGACTGAGAGAAAGACAGGGGTGAGAAAGGACAAAAGCATCCTGCTGCGTCCTTCTGTCCAGCAGAACTCTGGCACAGCATATAGCAAACAGGGCCCTGACCTGATAGCTTGTGCCTGTGTGTGTGGTTTGGGGGTTTGGAGGTTTGAAGGGGGGTGGGGGTTGGGGGGGTTGTCGGGCTAATGGGGAAGGGGTGGAAAGTGATGATACTGGGGTTTGGGTGGCTCAAAATACAGCTCCACTATCGTTGTTTTGACCCCAGGCTCGTCAAAGCTGTTTCCAATTATGCCCTAGGATCGGGTGGCAAGTATTTTATATGGTTTAGTAATTGACTATAACTGCACCCTCTTAACATCAACCAGGTGTACCACTCGAGTATGCAAGATTAGCCCTGAGGTCCTGCAGGCTGAGTGTGTGTGTGTGTGTGTGTGTGTGTGTATGTGTGTGTGTGGTGAGTCATGCCAGGTTTAGACACTGTTCTCTGATTTGGCCCTGCAGCAGCTTTAGGGAGATTGGCCGTGACTTATTGTAGGGTTCCTGCTCTGTGCACTGGGGCTACAGGAGTTTGCATATGGCACTGGGCCCAAGTGTAGGTGTGTGTGTGTGTGTGTGTGTGTGTGTGTGTGTTTTAGGAGCCTGGTTAACTATGTTCTCACTTTTTTATGAGCTGTGCTAAGCTGCTGCTGTATATTTGTGTTAGTCATGCCCCCCTACTGAGCAGAGCTACTTGGCCGAGTGTAGGATCCGTGAGTGCTATATTTTTCTCGGGCCACACATGGGGGCTCAGCAGAAAACGGCTTACACACCGACCACTGAGCAATAACAACATGCTGGCACGCACTCACCTGCAAAGTAGAAGCAGAAGGCAGCTTTACAAGTGCCCTGTCTATCCCTCCTCCAAAATGGAACAATCCCGCTCTCTGACAATGGAAACCAAGCCACAGAAAAGGTCAACTCGGATCATAAATTTAAAGATTCCTCAGTGGAACCTAACCAGAGAGCTGCCCTGGAGTTCACAGTGGATGATGGGAGGAAGTGCCCCAAGCAGTACATTAGCAATCTAAAATGGGTCCCCAGAAAAGGAGGAACAGATCCAAAAACTACATTCAGACCACAGAGATTTAAAGAACCACCGCAAAGAGAAGCCAAAAGGAGTTTTTAGTTTATTTTCCACCTACAGCAGACACAAGTGGTACAGTCACAGTGACAAAAGTAAAAATGCCACATCATCATCATCACCTGATGATGCCATCCATTTTTAGGTTGAAGACTAGAAAAAGACCTGGTGATTTT
This sequence comes from Ictalurus punctatus, assembly GCF_001660625.3. Lineage (NCBI taxonomy): Eukaryota > Metazoa > Chordata > Actinopteri > Siluriformes > Ictaluridae > Ictalurus > Ictalurus punctatus. The sequence continues at coordinate 6,449,361 of NC_030423.2, read as the reverse complement.
TTTTCTAATCTTCTACTGTTCAGATTCCTGTTCTTGGCTGACAGGAGTGGAACCTGATGTGGTCTTCTGCTGTTGTAGCCCATCCACCACAAGGTTCAATATTTTTTGTATGCTGAGATGCTTTTCTGCTTACCATGCTTGTAAAGAGTGATTATTTGAGTTACTATAGACTTCCTGGCAGCTCAAACCAATCTGGCCATTTTCCTCTGACCTATCTTATCAACAAGGCGCTTCCATTCACAGAACTTTTTTTGTTTTTCGCACCATTCTGTGTAAACTCTAGAGGCTGTTGTGTGTGAATTTCCCAGGAGATCAGCAATTTCTGAAATACTCAATCCAGCACACGTTTTTTATTTGATGTTAAATGTGCACATTAACTGAAGCTCCTGCATGATTTTTTGCATTACGCTGTTGCCACATGATTGGCTGATTCGATAAATAATTGAATATGCAATTGTACAGGTTTTACTAATAATGTGGATGGTGTGTGTGTGTGTGTGTGTGTGTGTGTGTGTGTGTGTGTGTGTGTGTGTATTTTTTTTTACTGCATTGTTGTTTTTCTGCATGCGTTTTATACATTATATGCTTTTATACTTTGCACTGTACTTGAGAGAGAGGAAGAACATGCTGGCAACAGAGTATGGATCATTGTGTATGGTACAAAAAGGGGGAAGTAAACCACCAACAACACTGTTACTCTACATTCACCCATAGCACATTATGTTATGGATATAACATGCCACAATTTTCTGACCAATCAGTCATGAACAAGGCTGCTAGTCCCACCCTAGTTTTCAACCACTAGGTCAGTGATGGGAGCAAAGTTTCAGTTTACTGCTGCCACTGCTCTGTACAAAGGTTCATATTCGGCATCTCACAGAGGCAAGAAAAATAAGTTAATAAAGCTTAAATGTGTAGTCAACATGATAGTTTCCAAATATTTAGTCAATATATTGAAATATTCAGACTACATGCTTTAAACCAGAGATATGTGACCTCAGTGTTATCATGCATACAGCTGTGTAGACTGTACATAAGGCAGAGAAAGGAGATCGGAGAGAACAACAGACAGAGTTGTTTAAGGCAAAGAAGCCTTAAACAGAAGGAGATAGGAAAGGTGCAGTGTGGCCTTGCCATTGATGACACTGTAGAATAAACATATTTGACAGCACACTGGAGCACTGAGTTGTAACTTTCTGTTGCAAGTTACAACTCAGTGCTCCAGTGTGCTGGCAAATATGTTTATTAGCTCATTAATGTCACTTCATTAAGACTCTTGCACTGTTTGACTTTGATGCTATGGTAAGCAAGGAATGGGGGATAAAGTAAACAGTAAAGGGGGAAATGAACAGAGGCACAGAGAGAAATGGAAATGAGAAAAGAAAAGAGGGGGGCAGAATGCAAGTGATGGATTGCAGCATGCAATAATGGGTCCAATTTGTGACTCTTTCAGGGAAGCAAAATAAATGTTATTTTTTTCATCCAATCAGGCAAATGATCCAGCTTCAATTGTTTGTGTTATTCAATAATCCACCGCTCTCGTTGATCATTCTCTCTAATGTGCTTTTTGGCCATTTGACAGTGGGATGGCAGTGATGGGCATTTTGATGGGTGATTGTGTGTGTGTGTGTGTGTGTGGGGGGGGGGGGGGGGTTCAGGGGGGAGGCTGTGGGTGTGTGGGTGTGTGCGTGTGTGAGGGTAGGTCGGTGTGTATGTGTGCGTGTGTGTGTGTGTGTGTGCGTGTGTGTGGGTGGTTGGGTTGGTGTCTGGAATGGGGCAGAGTGTTTTTAATGATACACGTTACATGGATGGTTAAAAAGATGGTGGGGGGTTGCAGTTGCAGGGAGAACGAGAAGAGCTCTGCCAGCATTGAAATGCTTGCTCCGATTCTTTGCTAATTAAAGCAGTGACTTCGGAAATGCATTAATAACCATTAATTAGGGGGATGCTATTTTCAACATAATTTGCTAATTAGTTGGAGAGATTGTGCCGAGGATGGGACTAATTATTGGTAGGCTGGAGTGATAGACACTTGTGACTTGAGTGAAAATCACACCATTATGAGGCCCAGGCATACAGTGGTGAGCCAGCCAGAAAATCTTAATGACTACCAGTGCTTTTAACAAGCTTTCTTTACAACCCCAATTCCAAAAAAATTGGGATGCTGTGTAAAATGTAAATAAGTGTAAATATAAACAGAATGCAATGATTTGCCAATCTCATAAACCCATATGTTATTCACAATAGAACTTAGAAAACATATAAAATGTTTAAACTGCGTAAACGTACCATTTTAAGAGGAACAAATAAAGTTAATTTTGAATTTCATGGCCGCAAGACATCTAAAAAAAGTTGGGACGGGGCAACAAAAGGCTGGAAACTAAGTGTTACTAAAAAGAAATGGCTGGAGGTTAATTGGCAACAGGTCAGTAACAGGATTGGGTATAAGAAGAGTATCTTAGAGAGGGAGAGTCTTTTAGAAGTAAAGATGTGCAGAGGTTCATCAATCTGCGAAAAAACTGTATTTACAATTTGTGGAACAATTTCAGAATAATGTTCCTCAATATAAAATTGTGAAAACTATGAATATCTCATCATCTACAGTACATAATATCAAAAGATTCCGGAGAAATCTCTGTGCACAAGGGACAGGGGTGAAAATCAATACTGCATGCCTGTGATCCTTGGGCCATCAGGCGGCACTGCATTAAAAACAGGCATGATTCTGTAATGGAAATCACTGCATGGGCTCAGAAACACCTCCAGAACTCATTGTCTGTGAACACACCGTGCCATCCGCAAATGCTGGTTAAAGGTCTATCATGCAAAGAAGAAGCCATATGTGAACATGATCCAGAAACGCCGCCATCTTCTCTGGGCCAAAGCTCATTTAAAATGGACTGAGGCAAAGTGCAAAACTGTCTGTGGTCAGACAAATAAAAATTAAAAAAAATTTTTGGAAACCATGGACACCGTGTCCTCTAACCTAAAGAGGACTAAAGAGGAGAGGGACTGTCTGGCTTTTTATCAGTGCTCAGTTTAAAAGCCTGTATCTCTGATGGTATGGTGGTGCATTAGTGCCTATGGAATGGGCAGCTTGCACATCTGGAAAGGCAACATTAATGCTGGAAGGTATATACAGGTTTTAGAGCAACAAATGCTTCCATCCAGATACCATCCCATCTTTACTTTTGAAAGACTCTGCCTCTCTATGATACTCTTTTTTATACCAATCATGTTACTGATCTGTGGCCCATTAAAATAATCAGTGCAAAATGTTCCTCCAGCTTTTTCTTTTTAGTAACACTTACTTTTCCAGCCTTTTGTTGCCCCTGTCCCAACTTTTTTGAGAGATTTTGCGGCCATCAAATTCAAAATTACCTTATGTTTTCCTTTAAATGGTACATTTACTCAGTTTAAACATTTTACATGTATTACTGTGAATAAGATATGGGTTTATGAGATTTGCAAATCATTGCATTCTGTTTTTATTTACATTTATTTACATTTTACACAGCTTTTCAACTTTTTTTGTAATTGATGTTGTATGTACACAGAATATTCATATATAACATATACAGTTAGGAGTTGTCGTAGGAGTCAAGGCTTTAAGAATGATTCATTATTAAACATGAAGGCATCATTACAACTCAAACAGGTTGTTAGTTTTTTATCAGCTTTCTTTTTAAATGAAATTCTTTTATCATTTGGAAAAGGATACTTTATAATTCTCTATAGTCCTCTACAAGGAAGTGATAAACATTTTTTCTCCCTTTTGGTGAGAAACAGGAAACTTACAATTGTTTGGAGAACAGTAGTAGTGTTGTGTTGTTAAGTCTCTTTCACTGCAATAGAGCTGGAAACTGTACACTGACTGTACATTGTCAATTTGAGGAAAATCTAATACTAAAACCTGATAAGGGTTTGTTTTTATTTTGCTTAACACATGTATACTCATTAAAGACTACAGTGAAATCACAAGGCCTGTGTCATCTGTATGTATTACTGGATGCATTTCTCAACGAAACAAAATATATGGCAATATATATACTATTACCAGCTAGAATATGAGAAGTCGATGTAGTTGGACATATGAGTTTGAGGGAGAGAGGGTGTTTTTTTTTTTTTTTTTTTATGAGTGATTGATAATAAGAACCAAACATGCATTGATGGAAGTTTTATGCACAAGTTTGGGCACCCCTCTGATAATTTGCTCTGTATTTTTAAGAAAAGATCATCAGTTTCTAGAGAAAGCTGGATAATGTGATGTTTTTCAGATAAAAAAATTCTTAGTGTAGCACTATTGAGTTAAAATCAAATGTGAATTGTTGATTTGAATATCTGTAGTCAATTAATGATGATTGAGTGCAACACAAGCTTGATTTGATTGGCTCAATGAACATTAGATTGTAAATACAGGTGCAACAAATCATGAAAAAGGATATCCAAGGTAGCTCATTGCTAGATGTGCTCTTCTCTTTGATTCTCTACTGGAAAGTAGCAACATGGGAACCTCAAAAGAACTCTCAAATGACTTAAAAACTAGGATAATTCATTAATATTAATTAGGAGAAGGATACAAAAAGTTATCGCAAAGGTTTAAGGTCTCTGTCTCCATAGTCAGAAATATAGTTAGAAAATGGAGAGCCACAGGAACAGTCCTTGTGAAGGAAAGATGTGATAGACCGAGAAAAATATCTGAATGGCAAAGGCAAAGAATGGTTAGAATGTTAACAGACAAACCACAGACCACCTCCAAACAGCTCCAAGATCATCTTGCTGCTGATGGTGTCATTCTACATCGTTCCACAGTCCAGCGCACTTTGCACAAGGAACAGCTCAATGTAAGGGTGATGTGGAAAAAGCCTTTTCTGCGAACTGCCAACAAGCAGATTCCTTTGAGGTATGCAAAGGCTCATCTGGACAAGCCAGAATGATTTTGGAATAATGTGCTGTGGAGAGATAAAACAAAGATAGAGTTAATTGGTTAAACCAGAAGTGCTTTGTATGGTGGCAAAAGAACACAGCGTTCCAGGTGAAGAACCTGGTCCAGGTGAAGAACCTGTACAATTTGGTGGAGGGTCCATCATGCTATGGGGCTGTGTGGTAAGCAGAGGTACTGTAAACCTTGTCAAAGTTGAGGGTCGCATGGATTCCACCCAGTACAGCAGATTCTTAAGAACATTGTTCAAGAATCAGTCAGGAGGTTGAAGTTAAGCATAAAGTTGTTATGCATAAAACTGTATTATTGACTGTATTATTGATGGAAATATCTCTTTGAAATGTGGAGTCTTTAAAATCAGAACACTTAGCAAAGATTTCTTACCAGTGTCAGCAGACTTCTCCCCATGTGTTTTTCTATGTGTAGTTTCCCTGAAACATACCCTGAGAAAGATCTAGGCAGTAAGGCAGCACACCAATAGACCAATAGACCAGTTCTCATCTATTTGTGTATTTTTATACTACATTTAGATCTCTTTAATAGTAACCCTCCGTGCTTGAGCTGGGGAAGTCATGTGGCTGTTTTAAGAATTCCTGTTTGAGGTTTAATTCCTACTGTAAGTGTGTGAAACATTTGAAAGAAGCCAAGTGTGCTTCTCCAAGAGGGAGGGCAGAGGAATGGAGCGGGCTGGCTGTTTGTTTGGTTAAGAAAGGAGTTGGTGTGGCAGATGTTGTGTAATTGGAGGTTGGGATGTATAAGTGCTTCTCAAAGACTGTTGTTGCCCTCGTCAGGCTGAGAGGTCATGGGTCATTTACATGAACATAGATGATATAGAACATTAAAGTGTAGGATTCCCATTCTACATGTGATTGAGAAAAGCAGCCTGTATAGGTCATTTCCTATTTCCTAGTTACATTTACTGTTTCCTGCACATGATAGACTGATTCTAATTGACGAATTGTTTTATTTTGCCTTTGCTCCTTCTTGGTGATTCTAAAAACAATATTGACTGTGAAATCCTGCCATACCTTTTATCATTTTCAATAAATTGAATTGTGTGTGTGTGTGTGTGTGTGTGTGTGTGTGTGTGTGTGTGTGTGTGTGTGTGTGTGTGTGTGTGTTTACATTCATTAATGCACAGAGAATCTAGCTGTGCACCGTGTGTGGTTCAGTTCCTCATTTGCCTTTTCACATTTACCCCATTTGTCTCTCATTCACTTAGATTATCTTCTTCATCTCTCTTTGTTTTTTTCTCTCTCTCTCTCTCTCTCTCTCGGATAGACCTTTACTTAGCACGGCTAATGACTTCCAAACACTTCATCAGCATGCGGCCTTACCCTTGTTTCCAAACACTGTAACTGCTCTAATTAACTGCAATCCCCTTCTGTTTCAGTTACCCCTACACACACACACACACACACACACACACACACACACACACACACACAGAGAGTTCACTTGATGTGAACTTTAGGGTTCCAGCTAAGCAAAATTAATAAATTACAGAACCTGGAGAGAATGATTGATTGATGATATCAGAATCCTGGGCACACTTCTTGCTGGAAATACAGGATGTCCTGTTAAAGTACTTACTCCAATATTTAGTCAAGGACTAAGCTAGAGCAGCTAGAATGCACATGGAGCATGAATGTGCAGCACAGAGACCAATAAAGTGTATCTCAGCAAATTCACACAAATTTTATGTGTTGGATTTATACAAATTTTTAATTTTGATCTTATACCTGTGTGTGTGTGTGTGTGTGTGTGTGTGTGTGTGTGTGTGTGTGTGTGTGTGTGTGTGTGTGTGTGTGTGTGTGTGAAGGGGGAGAGAAAGACTGGCAGACAGGTTCAAGGATGGTCTTTCTGCTGGATAAACAGATCTCAAGGTTCAGCTTTTTCATTGTGGCAGTCCTGCTGAGGGCCAACCTGACCTCATAAGTTTATTAATCACTTTTTAAAAAATTAATAATTCAGCACAGGCTTTCTGATGCTTGACCTGCCCCTGTGTCTAAAGCGGCCTCTCCTTCAGCCTCCCTATGAAGTCTACCAGTCCGCTGAACTTGATAAGTGCACCATGATCTCGTTAATCAAATTAGTTATAAACCGAAATTGACAGTTTTCATTAATTATAAAGGATTATTCTAATTGCGATTCAAATTTATTCATTTAGAACAGACGGCATTCGGTAATATTTCAGAACATTTGCATATTAAATGGAGAGGGTGGTTGATTAAGTATGGTAATGTATGCACGGTGCCTTATTTCGCTCCTGCTGGGCCATATGTGGCATGGTGGCGAGGGCAGGTGAACGCTCCAGAACGTGTTTAATTTGTTTGACAAACATGGAGGGAGACACAACATGTCCTCTGGCACCCTGCGTTCCAGTCACTGCCATGACCCCCGCCTGCACATTTAGCTTTAGTTCTTGCTTTACCTTTAGCTACAAAGCTCAATCCGGCATGACCCAGCCAAAGTGTGTGAGATTTTTTAAAGCAAGGAGTTATGTTTTGTTTATTATTAGGGGTCAAATGCTGTCTTAATAGTAAGAGATGTGTGTGTGTGTGTGTGTGTGTGTGTGTGTGTGTGTGTGTGTGTGTGTGTGTGTGTGTGTGTGTGTGGGTGTGTGTGTGTGTGTAAGCTAGCAATCTAATCAATATGAAGCACAAAAATACTGCCTGTCTTCTTTTCTCTTTTTTAAGCTACAAAGACATAGAGTGGATTTTACCTGGTATTTTTGCTGTGGTATTTTCTCTTAAACCTGCAAATCTTTATTTACTTTGTCAAGTTTAAATAACAATGCTTATACTCAATGAATAAAGAAGAACAAAATGAGGACATCAGTTTATATAACACCTTGCCCTATTTACCCTTCTCTGCTCTTGTGCCAATTTGCTCTTGTGTCATGTTATATATAGCAAGCAGTATGTCCTCATAATTTAGTATATGCATAGTGAATGTGAAAGTTTATACATCATTCTCCAGTGAAAAAACTGCATCCCCAAATTGCCAAGGCTCAATATGAACACAATAGAGCAGATTTCACGCAGCTGGTTCTCTTTGTTAGCCACGTCCCACAGCAATAAAAGCATTATTAGATTCCTCACTCAAGGTCAAATTCTTAGATAGGTTCATAGTTGACTTTTGCCCTGTGTGTGTCTCCATGTGCTGGACTATTTTAGACTGGATCTGCGGTAGCTGTGTATGTTTAGTCAGTATGGCTACTGCTGGGGTATTTGTGTTTATAATGATGTTGATACACCGGCTGCTTAATGTCACTTTAAAAAAAAGGCAGGCCAGTGACAAATCCATTCTTCGTCGCTTATGGCTACAGGGTAATAGGTGGGAATTGACCATTTTTGGGGTGTATGCACATGCAGTTGGTCTGAACTCATTTCCATGGTGGCATACGTAGCTCTGAAAGCCCAGTGTGAGTCCTGTGACTGTCATCACTCCGTCTGGCTCAGATTTATGGGGGTGGCTTTAGGGAGGAAGTGTTTCAATCAGCCATGCCTGCCAAGCATGTCCATCATCCTGACAGCCCTTTATTTATTACCGCGTATGGTTAACGTCCCACACACACACTTCACTCTCAGCTGTGCATTTCCCATATTCTTGTAGCAGTCATAATGTTGTTTTACGCGTCCTGGCCTTTCTCTTTGCTGGCCTGCGATCATGTCAGGCTTGCCCCTCTGCGACCCCGGCTCAATTTCATCTCTCTGGTTAACCAGAAGAAGAGGATACTCTCTAAATCTCTGCTTTATATCCCTGTGGGTGAGCTCTGTCCTGGGAGACAAATTAGGGATTTAAAATATTGTAATGTTTCTCATGTAATTATTGTATGAGCATCACACATTAGAGGAAATAAAGGAACACAGTTTCCAAAGAGGAAATTGGGCCTCTGGTTTCAACTACTTTTTTGCATACTTGTTATCTGACTTGGCCATGGTATCAGACCTCACACTTTCCTATGTAACCACTGCCTGGATTGACACAGCATAATGATCTGTTCTTGTACGTGCATATCCATTTGTTCTGAGAAATATTTAAAGACAAGGTGGCATGGAATTACCAGACATGGTGGAGGATTAGGAAAAGAGTGTGTGCTGATAAATTTTTCAGTGCAATGAGATGTTGCGGCTAAATAATACATTGCACTTTAAATTGACATGGGCCACTATGGAGGTGTTTCATCACTGAGAACGTCAGGCTTTCAGGGTCTCACGTTTCTGCAGCAGGCCCACATACTCAACATGTAGTGTATGATAACAGTAATTTCCTCCGAATGCTGAAACTTACTAGAAGGGTTTTATCTCATATTTTAATGTCTGATGATATTTCTGTTTTATAGTTCTTGATCAGACTGGATTTATCATATCTATTTGCACTTTATCACACTTACTCTAGTCTTTTCTGTGGGATTTTATCTCTCTTTTCTTCTCACTCTCTGTTTTTTTTTATTCTGTCAGTGACCCTACTGTTATATTGAGCTCTTACAGATGGCCCTGGCTCAGATAGCATCTGCCTCTTCCCATCCATCACATTCAGCGGCTCTGTGGAGCTGCACGGCTGGAGCTCAAACGCCCATGCCAGGCTTTAGTGGCCACAACTCCATCCACTCTGCCAGTCTCGACTATTGTCATATGGCTGGACCTTGAGTGTTGGTTGTGTGTAGCTCAGAGCGGGAATCTGAGCTGAGACTGAGAGTTATTAATGGGTTCCACTGCTGATGGCCTGGCCCCCAGGGGTCAGCTTGGCACGGGACTCCACCTCATAAATCTCCTTCAGTAACTTGCCAGCAAAGGGGGAAGGGGTCAGCATGGAAACAAGGGAGTCAGGCTGAGATGAAGTGTCAGTGATGCATGGCCGACACACCATGTTTGCAGGTAGCAGTTTCCTTTCTCCAGTTCTCACAACAGCCACAGGACCAGATACAGGGGACCTAAGGAGGAAAATAGTATATAGGAAGAAAAGTGCAAATCGACAGTATCCAATAATAAGGGATAAGGAAGGGATATGACAGCTTCTGGAGGGATGCGCTACAATTGGTGGCCATTGTAATGAGACAGGCTTTGAAATATTGCAAAGACATACTTTACATGAGAGCTACAGCAGAGGAAGATCAGTTGTAGATAGCTGTAATGGTGGAGGAGATGGACTGCAAGAGGAGCGTGTGGTTTCAATTAGAAGCCTCCCCTGAGTTCTGTTAGAGTGGGGTGCTAGATCTGTGGACTGCTGAGTGATGATGTGCATGTCCTTATTATTGTTTTTCTGTGATGAGAAATTCCCACACTTTTAATCCATTTACTACTTACATTATTTATCTAATAAAAGTAGTAAAAATTTGTTAATAATTAATATTAATAATATTAAAAGTAACAAACATTATCATTAATAATTAATATTAATATATGGCATTTAATATTAATAGTTAACCTTCTCTTATTAAAGTACAAAAAGAAAGAAATAGTTTTCCAGGCCTTTTTAGCATATGCATTATAGGTTGCTTGATGCTAAACAGAGTGTGAATGTTAGACCTCGGGGTCAAACTGCAGCCACTCATTTGGCTGCTCGATTTCGCTCCTAAATCTACAGACTGCCTCAGGCCTCTCACTACACAGCAACCTGCCAGTGCAGCCTGCCTGTTTATCTCTACCTCTCTCTGTCTCTCTATCCTATCCTCTCTCTCCCTCAGGCTTTGCTCTGGGTCACGCTGGCTGTGCGCTGTGGCTGTGAGCGAGTAGAAGATTGTTATATATTAGTTTAATAAACTCAAAGACAAATGAAGCCTACCACCCCCCTACCCCCCACCCCCCAGGCCCAACCGTTACTGGAAAAGTCTGTATTACACACTTCATGAAGCGAATTAGTGGTGCAGTGCAACAAGCAAGCATGTCGCTTTTGTTCACAGGATGATCTACATGGCGGGACCCATTTCTCAGGCGAATAAATCTCAGGGTGTGCCGTGACTCAGCCCTCCCCAAGTAAATAGTGTAGATAATGAAAGCGCCTGCCAGGACTGCTTGAGGAATGACTTCATCCTTCACTAGCTATTTATACAGCCTGCCAGAAAGGAACCGAAAGGAAATAGGCAGGAAAAAGATGCAAAAAGAAACCTCTGTCTGATTTGATAATGAAAGAGTCCGGCTGATGCCTCCTGGCTAATAGAGATGAAGCACTGCTCCAGTGTACATGTGTGTGTGTGTGTGTGTGTGTGTGTGTGTGTGTGTGAGAGAGAGAGAGAGAGAGAGAGAGAGAGAGAGAGAGAGAGAGAGAGAGAGAGAGAGAGAGAGAGAGAGAGAGAGAGTGTGTGTGTAAGAGCTTTTAATTGAGAGGTGAGAGGGATGGCTCGCTCAGGTTAACTCCATTCTTCAAGTGCCATTAATATGCATCAGATAAGCCCTTTAAACAACACACTGCCTGTGTGACAAGACATCTATTAATACCTTTAAGATCATGGATTTTCTCTTGAATTATAATACTTTAGAGAAAAATGCCAATGTATTTGTCATTTACATAATTTATAGTATGTAATCAAATAAATATACAATAAATTATTAAATAATTTTTGAGGACATGCATCTATTCTTTTGTGGTATTTAGGGCTCTGATAAGCATTTTAAAAAAATCTATAGATTTTGAGAAATGTACAAATTAATTTACAATGATATTGTATTATTTAGAAGGATATTTTACACAGGTATTTTGTGGGTCAATATTCTGTATGGCAATTAAACATTCAACTAAAAGCAATATACTCAAGTCCAAGAAGCAATACTGTACATTACAGTTCAAAGAGAATAATTAATGTCATCTGTGTAAAGCTGTTATCTGAACACACTGACGTCTTTACTCAGACCAACCCAGCAGTGGTTCTTTGTCATTTCAGCTGTAATATATGAACTCTAGTGCTTACAGCTTTCTTACCATAATCTCAGAAGCTCTTAGCCTGGGGTTTATTAATTAAATGACTCTCTTCTCTCACTGGGCTATATTTGAGTTGGCAACTTAAGTTTAAAGTTATGTGAATATTTATGTGGGGAAAGTTATGTATATTCAGAGCTCCCTTATGCAATCTCACTGTGATTTTCTGGGCTCCCCATTCAGATTATGCAAATCAGCTGTGTGTAGTGCAGGCCTCTGAGGTTACGAGAGAGTTGCCAGTTGTTGTTGTTTTTTTTGTAGAGAATAGTCCTTGTTGTAATTATCACATTAATAACTTTAATTTAATTCATAATTTTAAATAAAATATAAAGTTTCAATTAAAAAAAATTCAGTCCTAAAGATAAGCACTATCTCTGATTAAGATTCTATCCTCCTTGCTATTTTTTTCTTCATTTTTCGGATGATACTATTTATGTGTCATATTTAGCATTTAATGTGGCATGTCATCAGTTTTGAATGTATTTACAGGGCAAAACATAAATCTCAGCATATTGTGGTTCCATCAAACTGATAGACAGTGGCACTGGATTTAACACTGCTCTTCATTCGAGCTGATATTGAACAAGAAAAATGTGGTTAAGTTCAAACAAAGTGTACAATTAACCAACTTGTTTGACTGTGTGATCCAATAAACTCAAGATAACTAGGCTAAGCCACATTTTAAACTATTACGTCCTTTAATTTTGGCTTGTTCCATTATCAGTCATACAAAACATTCTGTTGTGCTCATTTATTGCACAGGTTTGTTCTACCATTTGCTTCACATAAGTTCATCTTGATGATGGCTCATATCATAGATCAAAAATATCCAACTGAGCATGCTGTAACACTGGCAATTATCAAGCTGTTTATTATATTTGGTATAATAATTTTGGTTGCTACAGGGATTACTTAAAGCTTATTATTGCTCTGATGTTTTCATCTTTTTTGTGGGGGTTGATTGTGTGTTTAATTGTACCAAAGTGACACATAATCCCTATTTTAATTTAATGAAAGCAAGAACGTGAGATTATTAAAATATGGCTGCATTGCCAGCCAGGGTATGTAATCATTTTGGTAAATTTGTGCTGGGAGGCATGGAACCCAGACTCCACTCATTTGCAGACATTTACTCCATGAGCTTTTGAGGCTAATTTAATAAAGCTCACCTCTCATTTTATGGAGGAAGAATGTTTTGCGCAGTAACCCAATAGAAAGCGGTACCAATTTGCTGTACTAATATCTCCAGCACTTCCGGCTAATGATGCTAACTCCAAACAGCCTGGAACTAGTAGTTAACGAAAACACTAATGAAAAGGTGACGGCATCATCACAGTAGCACTCTGTGTATCTGAAAAAATTCTTCTAATGACCATCCTCCACTGCTAATTAAGCATTGTATTGAGGCATGAGGAGAATTATCACCTCATTCCATGAGAGAGAGGGGAATAGGCCAACGTTTTTTCTCTGTGAAAGAAAGAAGAGAAGAGAAGAGAAGAGAAGAGAAGAGAAGAGATGAGAAGAGAAGAGAAGAGAAGAGGTTACACAGTGTTGGTCACCTGTCTGCTGTCAAAGCAATTACAGCACCTCCTACTGCTAAATGTTTAAAGTGCACATTAGCATGTGGCACGGTAGCATCCGGTCCCTGTGATCCCGAGACTGTCACTCGCAGACAGCCATGCGCTGCCACAAATCACAGGAGACAGCACGCTGTTAAAATCAATATGCCGCAGTTTTGTACCATTTCCGCTTGACTGCACGTCATTGCCTAATATAATTTAAATAATAAATTATCAGGGAGCCGATTAGCAGGCAAGAGAGACACACTCACACTGAGCACCCACTGATGTACACAGCTACAGCCACAAACACATTGCTCTCCCTCATTCTCTCAGTATCTCTCACTGTCTTTTTGTTTTATTTTCCCTTCAACTGTCATCTCAAGACTAATTCTAGTAAACAGTATGTGATATTATATTAACCGAGAAATTGTCTACTAACATACAACATTTAGTGCGGGCTTAAATCTGATATTGACCTGGATATAGTACTGTTTCATATGCTTTATTATTTAAGTTTCTGCCTTCATTATAATAAGAGTAAACTTTCGGCTGTATTACTGAAGAATAATGTAATCTTTTTTAAGAAATATCATTTAATAATGATGTATTCAGGTTTTATTTATAGTGATCTTGGTTGTGGCGTTAGACTAAGTGTACATTAAATTATAACAAGGCAGATGAGTGTACGCTGGCATTTTATCAGCTGCACCTAAAAGAGTGCTTCCAGACTACTGTTAAAGGATTGGCTGCTTCCTCTGTGACATTTAAAACTCAACAGTCAAACTCTTTGGCTTCGAACAAATGCTGCAGTTTACTGTAAAAAAAAAAAAAAAAGAAAGAAAGAAAGAAATGGCAGAGCCATAGTCTCAGACTGTAGGTTATGGTTAGGATTATTTATGTCCCTTTACCTTTGAGAAGGCTGAGAGGAGAAGTGAGAGATGAGCAGCTTTAATTAGGTCAGTAGTAGTAGAAAGAGAGCTCCTGTGCCTACTTGTTTTCTGTGAAAAGGTCTCGCTGTTTTTTGTGTCCTGCTTGAAAGAGACAGGTGAAGGAAAGTAGAAGTGGTACATGTCAATACACTTCCCCTTCCACTCTGAAGGGATGAATTATTTGTGAGTATGCACAATGACAAAAAGATGTCCCTCATGCTCAAAGCTTCACCTGTCATCGCATCAGAGACACACAGAGCTGATTCGATCAGACAGACATGCAGGACGACTCGCCAACTTTTTCCTCCCTCTCTCCATCTTTCTCCCTCTCTCAGTGGTTTTATTTGGTACCATCATTCCTTGGTCAGTGTGCAGTAAATGAGTTGATATTTTTATAAAGGTACCCCCCCCAGGAGCTGCATGTATAGTTTTCTAAAACTCTTTTGGCTAAGATGATTCCCAATTTTAACCCTCACTGGTGGTCATTTGGGTCTTGTCTCTAATGTGACCATTCACTTACCTCCTCTGACTGTAAGCGTCTTCACTCTTCACCATTTTCTTGGCGTATTCACCACTTTTTGCTTATTTCACTCAAGACATTGAAAGGGGGATCAATTAGGACTGTTTCACAAACATAAATTATCAATTTTCCAAGGTAAGTCAGTGTGATTTTGTCCTTTGGGGTCATTTCAAAGTGCACTTTAAAGCTTCATTGTTCACACAGTAAGTGGGCAGGATAATGATTTCCCTAGCTGCTAATCCCCAGTGTTGTCCTCCCCATCATCCCACAATCTTTAGCACCAACACCCCCCAAAACCAGCCCCCCCCCAACCCCCGCCATATCTGCTGCTTTTCGCCAAAGGAAAAAAAATCAATCTCTACACCATGAATTATTGAGGTGTTTGCCTACAGCTTCTGAAATATACAGGAGCTCTCTCTCTCTCCGTCTCTCTTTCTCTCTCTGTTTCTTTAAAAACCTATGTAAAACAGATCTTTCTTCACAATTCCAGCCGTCATATTTATTTTGTTTACTCACTGAAGTTTCCTATGCAGTCTGTGTGATCTCTCTACAAGGGCTTTGGCTAGATCTATTGGGCTTTACTCATGCAAACACTGTGACAATTTCCAGATTAAACATATTTATTTCCATGTGATAAGTTAAAGCTAGGTCATCATGTAATCCACTCTCTAATCTATCATTAATTTGACAATTACATCCAAGGTTAAGCCTGAGTCAGCTGCGTTTCATGTGTAAAGACTTAAACAGCTGTGGAGCGGGATTTCCAGTAGATAAGTCAATCTCTCTCTCTCTCTCTCTCTCTCTCTCTCTCTCTCTCTCTCTCTCTCTCTCTCTCTCTCTGTAGAAGCCTCTGACCTATCACATTCTTAACTTTGCTTCAGTACAGTGTGTTGCCATTCCAATAAATTTCATAACATAGCAAACCCATGCAGTTGCTGCTACTCTAAGCACAATAATTGACCCAACTGCACCCTGACATGGTTGCTGAGGCCACCATGGCTTTGTAATCATTAATGTTAGCAGTAATGTTGGAATTAAATAAGGCAGTTGTCAGATGACAATCATTATCCCTCCTCCTCCAGTGGCTTGCCTCTGACTGACAGCTCCCAAAGCCCAAATGCGGCGGCTACGCTGCCTTGCCTGACTTCAGCTATCAATTATGAGCCTGAATATGAAGCGTTTATTATGTAAAATAATTCACCCATCCACACTGCACACATCTCCAGGGTTTAGTTTTTCTGTCTGATGTGAAATCTCACTCATTGCTCTCACTCCCTGCATTCTTTCTTTCCCCGCCTTGCCTTTCTCCTTCATCTTTACAGTATCTCTCACATGCACACTCTTAAATCGATGCACTTGAGGATGTAATGACATAACGAGTGGATTGATCATGTCAGAACACAGAGAGGAGGTATTCAGTATCATGACTGAGATACATAAACAAGTGTTCAAGTTCACGTTCAAGGGCTGTACGTGAACAACTGAAAGTTACAGACTGTGTTCTGAGAAGTGGAGCTGCATCATAATGCAGCCATCTTATTTTCTACAAACTCAGTATATTAATCAAGTATTTCAGATGTTAACCTACTCTTAGTTGTCTGAAATGTTTTCATGTCAAAGTCATTCAAATGATGCTTTCTCAGTTGTTGAAATTCCAAAGAATGTTTCACAGAAACACAGCATGACCTCTCGCTAGTACAAATTCTCTCTGTGGTGAAGCGGGTCAGAACAAGTATTTGTTACATGGATTCAGCTGTGGAAAGCTAAGCAAGAGTCCCTTTCCTCATGTGTTATGATAAGCAAATTCTCTTCATTTATTTCCCCTATTTTTTCTGAAATAGTTCTTGGGTTGCATTTGGCACCAAACTCGCAGGCCGGTGCAGAAATCCAGCCATAGCAAGGAGGGGGGCTTGAGAAGGAGGGGTAAGACATCTGAAAGACCAGCTAAGCAAGCCAGTGGTATTTTTACTTTTTTGCCTGGGGTAGATCTTTTCGGAAATCTGTATTGTAAGCAATTTCTGAGCTGTCAGCACCCCATGCTTGCTTTTTGTTTTCCAAAAGGGGGGAAGGGAGGGAAAGGCATTGTAACTGTCACATTGCTGTGCTTCTATTTATAGTTTGGTTGCATTTAGTTTTGTCTATGATGTGTTATTATTTCTTGATGTTTGCTTGTTTTGTTCTTTGTTTTGGGTGAATTGAAACAGTTCACCAGTGCTGTCATTCATGTGCCTACTTAACCTGGTAAGGTACATGTAGCTACATGTAGCATGTATTTTTGAAGTGTGAGCAATGTATTTTTTTAGTGAGGAACTTTATGTAAGGCAAAGAGACACTGGGAGCAGACAGGGAGGCACACTGGGGCTGGCAAGCTTTGACACTGTTGCTCCAAAGATTAGGCCATCTTTCATCACCCTGGTGTCCTGTTACTCAATTAGCCATGACTTGCATGACACATTCAAAACAACTGCAGCATTCCTGCCATGCCCACAGCACTGGAGTAATGGAGAGCTGGGTGCCTAAACTGCACCAGGGACACTTTAAGATGTTTCATGCAGATCACTCTCAGGCGAACCAATACAACCACTGAAGATAAAGACAGAGTGGTGCAAGGTGAGGAGAGAAGGGCAGACTGAGATCACGGACATGAAGAAGGATATCTAGCTATAGAAGAGTAGCAAGTTGAGTGCGCTCCATGGTGAGAATTGGTAACACTGAGTCTCTTAGGACCAAATCTCTCTCTCTCTCTCTCTCTCTCTCTCTCTCTCTGTCTCTCTCTCTCTCTGTGTATCCCCCTCACTCTCTGTTAACCTTCATAAAATATTCATGCTGGTTGTGCTCAGTGCCATAATTGCCATCTCAGCCTCTGAATAATTGATGGCCAGTGCCGTCAACTTGGTCTCATTTACTGAGGGTGTGGATAACACCATACTCACACATGCCACATGCTCCAATGCCACACTGCTGCATTTAGTGCTGACATTAGATTAGCACATGCTTTCTATCTGCTCTGCAAACATTCATTCTTAACAGACCACACAGCTAGAGCAAGCAATTTATATAATGACGGTTGCTCTTTAAGCGGCTACACAGACGTAACTAATGGTAAAGGAGGGTTTGAAATTAAAAATGATTGTTTTGTTATGTGCCCTTAAGAACAACTCAGATCTGATTAAAAGGCTCAGAGATTTATTTTATATATGGGTCAAATAAGTGTTTTTTGTGCCTATATATAGTCTGCTCCAAAAATATTGGAACAGCAAGGCCAATTTTTTTTTGTTTCCGCTACACTCTGAAGACATTTGGGTTTGAAATCAAAAGATGAATATGACACAATTTCAGCTTTAATGTCCTCATATTTACATCTAGATCAACTTAAGCAACTTTTGTTTGAACCCACTCATTTTTCAAGTGGTCAAAAATATTGGAAGATCTGATTGACAATTGTTTCTTGTTGCCATGGTGTGCCCTGTTAAATTGATTGTTTAAACAGATAATAAAAGCTCTCAATGTCTACTCTTGGACTCAGCCCTGGGTTTCAACTGTGAAAACTGCATTTATTGTTAAAATAATAAACCAACATGAAGTCCACAGAACTGTCTATGGGAGAAAAGCAAGAAATTTTGAAGCTGATAAGGAAAAAGAAAAAGGAAAAGAGGGAAAATTGATCAAAGCCATTGCATGAGCATTTGGTATAGCCAATACAACAAATTGTAATGGCCTGAAAAAGAAATAATCCCCTGGTGTATTAACAACCAGACATGGAACAGGTCAGCCAAGGAAAACAACAGCAGCTGTTGACAGAAACATTGTGAGAGCTTTGAAGAAAAACCCCAAAACAACAGTCAGTTACATCACCAACAACCTTTACAGGGCAGGGGTGAAAGTATCACAATCCACCGTTTGAAGAAGACTTCGAGAGCAGAAATATAAAGGCCATACCACAAGATGCAAACCACTCATCAGCAGTAAGAATCAGAAAACCAGATTGGAATTACAGATATGAGTCACAAAAGTTCTGTAACCAAGATTAACCTCTACCAAAGTGATGGAAAGGCCAACGTGTGGAGGAAGAAATTATCTGCTCATGATCAAAAACATATGAGCTCATCGGTCAAGAGTGGTGGAGGTACAGTAGTATCATGGTTTGGGATTTCATGGCTGCTTCTGGAAAAGGCTCACTAATCTTTATTGATGATGTAACTCATGATGGTTGCAGCAGAATGACTTCAGAAGTCTACAGGAACATTCTGTCTTCCAATTTACAGGAAATTACAGGACAATAATCCAAAACACACTGCCAACACAACAAGGGAGTTCACTGGGGGAAAAGTGGAAGGTTTTAGACTGGCCAAGTCAATCACCAGACCTTAACCCAATTTCACCTCCTGAAGATGAGACTGAAGGTAGAACCCCCCCAATACGAACAACAAACAAAATGAGAATGTAACCGTTTGGTGATGTCAGTGGTTTGCAGGGGATAGGCAGCCAAATATTAAGTATAATTAATATAAAAAAAAATTATAATTGTAGAAAACGTCTGGGCTACGCATGTAACCCTGTTCCTTGAGAAGGGAATGAGATGTTGCATTTAGCATAACACTATGGGAATCTCCCTTGCATGCGATCGGCATCTGAAGCTTGTGTAAAATCATGCCTATTTATAGGCCTGCCGTGATCAGGTGACATGACAATTAAGCGCGTCATGTGATATATATATGGCACCTGTGAACCACGCCATCAGCCTCTATTATCTGAAGCGAAGACACAATTCACAGTCCTACCCCTGGATGACAAAGCTAAGCAACGTCTCGTTCCCTTCTTAGGAAACAGGGTTACATGCGTAGTCCAGACATTCCCTTTTAAGGGGAATTCCATGTTGCATTTAGCATAACGCTATGGGAACAAGAATACCCACCCCGTCATACCGAGGGTACGGTCTGTTCAAAAAGACCCAAGCCCAAGGGTCACTACAAGGCACTTGTGCAGGGGGCAGAATGAATATCCAGGCTGTAATATCGAATTAATATGTGTGGCATAGACCACCCTGCAGCATAACACACATCCTGTAAGTTGGACAAAGCCTTCGAGGAGGCGAATGTTGGAAATAAAATAGACATGAAATAAATACGAGGGAGACTTAGTATGAGTAGTATGTAATTTTATTGAGAATTCACTGGGCTGGTGGGACTGTAATCCAGGGTAGAGCAGTAGGGAGAAAACGGGTGGTAAAACGGGGTACGTCCTGGGGACGTGTGATAGCCAGCTGATGTGTACGGAGGGGAATATTCAGGGCTAGCAGGTGAAAAAGAGGGAGAGAGGTCAGAGCCCGGGTCAGAAAAGGCTGTGTCATCATCAGTCAGATAGCTGGAGGAAGGCATAGTGATGTCGGCAGTGAGATGCACAAGCTGATAGCGAGTGTTCAGATCCAAATCCAGCCCCTCCAGTAAAGAAGATAAGAAAAACTGATGTTCACCTAAAACACATAGGAGAGAATGAACTGTATGAGGGATGTGACACTGACGATTTAGTTTTACACTTTAGATGTAACATTTAGATTTATTTTCATTATTTACACTGACACCTAAAACTGCTATTTGACGTAATGGGAAAAATGGGGGAGTACAAGCAAAGAAACACACAGAGGCAGAAGTCCAACTAAGAGACACACACACACAGAGGCCTGGTGTATATGCAGAAAACAGAAATAAACTATTATAGGGTAATGTACATGCAAGCACTATAAAAAAGAAATACAGAACAAACATAAAACTTACTCATAATGTAGAGATGGTGTGTTTGAAGGTGTGGAGAATCCTTTCTCAATGAAAATCCAGTCAGGAGTGATACAGACGAAGGTCAGGTTATTTTTTTAAGAGTCAAACAAGACAAAATATAAGGGTATTGTAGCTGAGCTGCACCTGTGAGATAAGGGGCTCTGGGAACGGTGAGGGCTGCGAGATAAAGGGCTCTGGGAACAGCGAACTCTGTGGGATCAGTGTCGCTCAAAAATGCTGATTAAAGTACGTAATGGTCTTCTGGGACTGCTAACTCTAAACATATTGGTGTCTGGGTCATCCTGACCCTAAGAAAACCGTATCAATAGGAGAGCTTTGGCTCTGGGTTTTTTAGATCACCCTTGGGAGTTCTCAACTTTGTGGATCTCATGGAACAAATAAACTTGGACTCTTGCTTTTTCTCACTCACTGGCTCTCAGTGTCTTACTTTCCACCTTCATCTGGTTAATATATGTGAGTATCTGTTTTTATGTTAAATATTAATTGTCTTTGGGTAATAGGCAAAAATTTATGCTACACGACCCCCCGCCGCCCCCCAGGTGGAATGAGCCCTTATGCCTAGAGGCGTAGCGAGACCATGTGCCTCATAAGTGATAGAGAGTGCTTCCACTATCCAATTAGAGATGCACTGCTTTGATACAGCATCACCTGTACTTTCGCTGCATCAGATCAGCAGCTGCTCCAACTTACGCCACTGGCCGTAAGTACAGAGCGCCCTTACTGGAAATAGCAGGTGCATTCTCTCTTGTTCTGGTGTGAGGAACAGAGGAAGGCAGAAAGCCTGCAACACCATAGGCTGGGCAGCAGATGTAGCTACTTTAGGAATATAATCCAGCCTAGGATACAGGAAGACCTTGGCTAATCCAGGGGTAAACGCAAGGCAGGAAGAGGCAACTGAGAGAGCTTGTAGATCTACTACTCGCTTGAGAGATGTCAGGGCCAGCAGAATAGCTACCTTTAGAGTAAGAAGCTTCTCAGAGGCTGACTCTAAGGGCTCAAATGGGGCACCTGACAGACCTTACAGGACCACAGAAAGGTCGCAGGAAGGTATGTGCGGACTGCAGATGGGCCTCAGCCGCCTGACACCACACATAAACCTCGAAGTTAGAGGATGTTGCCCCACAGAGGCTCCATCAACAGGGGCATGGCTGGCCGAAATGGCGGCCACGTAAACCCTGATTGTAGAAGGAGCTCATCCTGCTGAGAAACATCCTTGTAAGAACTCCAGGACTGTAGCTATTGCACAGTTCACTTGGTCTAGCTGGCATTCCTAACACCACAAGTGCTCAAGCTGCCACTTGAGCACATACAATTCTAGGGTTCAACATGGTCTCTACAACCTCAGTTGTGAGACCAGAATCTCTGAGCTGGTGCCCCTCAGGGGCCAAACCCACAGTTTCCATAGTTCTGGCCAAGGGTGATAAATCAGCCCTGCGGCTTGAGATAGTAGATCCCTGCAGTTGGGATTCCATCAAGGAGTGCCATCTAGCAGGGATATTATCTCTGAGAACTATATTCGATCTGGCCAATAAGGTGCTACTAGTAGCAGACGAAGACTGTCTTGGCAAACTCTCGCTAGAACTTGTGGGAGCAGAGCGATCAGGGGAAAGCGTACAGATGTGACCTCAGCTACATGTTCACCATGGCATCCAGCCCTAATTGTGCAGGATGAGTGAGGGCGAACCACAGTGGGCAGTGTGTTGTCTCCTCGGAGGCGAACACATGCAGTCCCGCTTGGCCAAACCTCCGCCACATGGACTTCACCACTGGTGGATGGAGCCTCCAATCCCTGGGCCTCAGCACCTACCTCAACAGGATCTTTGCCCCCACATTCCAGTTGCCCAGAATGTACATTGCACTCACTGACCATACTTTCCCTCTGCCCAGAGAAGAATTAGTTGCGCCTACATGAACAGGGGGCGCAGACATTATCCTCCCTGGTGGTCAATATATGAGACCATCGCTGTGTTGTCTGTAAACACATGGTGACCTCTCAATTGAGGAAGAAGGAATTTCAGTGCTAGAAATATGGCCCACATTTCTAGGCAATTTATATGCCACTCCAGATGAGGGCCACTTCAGAGACCATGAGCTGGACAGCTGTCTAAGACCACACTTCAGCCCATGAGGGAGTTGTCTTTCATTACTGTCTTGCACTAAGGA
This sequence comes from Ictalurus punctatus, assembly GCF_001660625.3. Taxonomy (NCBI): domain Eukaryota; kingdom Metazoa; phylum Chordata; class Actinopteri; order Siluriformes; family Ictaluridae; genus Ictalurus; species Ictalurus punctatus. The sequence goes on along the minus strand of NC_030423.2, from coordinate 6,426,529 downwards.
GACACCCCTAGAGTGTGACCCAAGGCTAGAAACTGGGGACACTTCAAATTCTCAGAGCACGTAGGCATCACCTTGGACGAAACCCCCAACTTCTCAGCCACCACTGAAATGGTCTCCTGTGCAATAGGCCCAATGGTATGACATTGGCTGCTGCTGCCATAAGCTCCAATAGTCTCCCATAGACACTGGAGGGGAAGCCAAGATCCAGCTTTATCTTGCTCAATGTTGATAGGATTGACCCTATGCATGTTGGGGATAGAAACATCCTCATCATAGTAGAATCCTTATAACCCCTAGAAAAGTTGTCCACTGCACTGGAGAAAGCATACTTTTCTGAGGTTCAACCTGAGCCCCAAGCTCTTCATGTGGGCAAGAACAACATCTCTATGTTGAACCGCCAGTTCCCTGGATCCTGCTACCAGTTGTCCAGGTAGTTTAGTACACAGATGCCCTGGAGTCACAATGGAGCCAGAATGACATCCATGCACTTTGTGAAGGTGCGAGGGGATAAAGTGAGCCCAAAGGGAAGAACCTGATCTTGGTATGCATTGCCTCCAAACGCAAACCTCAGGAAATTCCTGTGACTGGGCAGTATTTCTTTGTGGAAATATGTACCTTTTAGATCTATCATCACAAACCAGTCCTCAAATTAAATCTGTGGAATGATAAGTTTGGGCATCAGCATCTTGAACCTGTATGTCCGACGAGTACAGTTCAGATGACGTAGATCTAAAATTGGCCGAATACTCCTCTACTTTTTTGCAGACCAGGAAATAATGGCTGTAAAAACCTCCCTCCCTCAGGGAACTGGGTACATGTTCTATGGCCCCTTTTTCCAAGAGGGATCTTACTTCCTGTGCTAACATTGGGCTCTGCTCTGTGCTGACTACTGTGGTGAGCACACCTCTGAACAGGGGGGTTGAGCTCTAAACTGGACCCGGTAACCCTTTTCTACGGTAGACAGAACCCTTGGAGACACATTTGGCAGTAGTTTCCACACTGCCATGCGGTCTTTTAGTGACGTTAACTATTCCACATTCTATTGGAGGGAAAACATCAGATTTTCATTGCCCTGTGATAGCTCGCTGACCAGAGAACACTGAAAACTTGGGACAGCCTTGGCTAGGGGAGGCCCTACAGTAGCACTGGGGGCTAACTGCCCTAACAACCTCATGTCCCCTGATACGTCCCTCCACAGCCCCTCAGGATCATTCCTCTTTGTCTGCTTGGCATTTATTACCATTCTCAGATCAGGCCTAGTAGCAGGCCACGAGTGTGGCTGCCTGGTTCCCCTGGCTGTCTGTGGGGGCTGGCAGGCTGCCTCGCCCTAGTGCTGGCCCAGGCTCCACTCGTGGATGCCTGGGTGAACTCGACACAACAGGGAAGGAACTGGCTCAATGCCACCATATGTCGAGCTGACAGACACACACAATGTGACACTGTCATTGTTTGCAGTGACCCACAAGCAAGACTACCACTGCATAGGCCTTGCCCACCTGGCCACGGTGGCCCTACACAGCAGCTTGGATGGCATAGCAGCCCTCTCTAAATTACCTGTCGTCGATGGAGAGAGGTAGCTCGCAAGTGCCTCCTCCACCTTCAGCATAGCTAAATAGCCATGGCATTCATTCCGCACAATGGCCGAATAATCCAACATTGTGGGGTTATAAATACGGCTTATGCATGGTTTTCCCCCAGAAGCCTGATATTTTGTCATGCACTTCTGGAGAAAAGGGGGAGTTTTATGCAGTATGAGGGATTTACTTTCACTGGGGAGAAAAAAGCTCATCCAGCCTTGGTAATCACTTCCAGCAGCTCTTTATATGCTGCTCTCAGTTTTTAGCACACCCTTTTGTCTCCTCGGAGTCAGAGAGGAATTATTACTATTATTTTTGTGCGTGTGTGTGTTTTGTTTTTTTTCTTTTGGCTTTCCATAGCAGAAGGAGTCGTCGTGACGTGAGCTCCAAAATCCAGCGGAGAGCCGGACCCGGAAGATAGAGCAAGAGATAGAGCAGCGCTCATCTCTGGCTCCTCTTCTGGATCCATAAGAGATCCCCCTGGACCTGAGATGGCTAGTTGCCTCGGCAGAGGCCAGCCCAGATCCGCAAGGCTCTGAAACCCAACTCACTTCGGCTTCCAAGAAGAGAGCGATTCATGAGCGGAGCTGCCTAATGCAGGCTTAAAATGCGCACAGTCAGACCTCTCGAGGGCTGCCGTCACGTGCTCCAAACCTAGACACTTCACACAGAAAGTGTGCACTCCTCCCCATGATGAAACGGGAGCAAGGCGTAACACACTTCCTGAATTCTCTCACTCCTACTTTTCTCTCTCGCTCATTCTTTTTTTCTTCTTCTTCTCTTTTTTTAAAGGGATAGAAAACTCCAGAGATTTTGAAGAAAGATAGAGAGGAAATGAAGCGTCTTTTTGTTTCTTTACACAAACAACCGACATGCAGTCTCGCTGAAGATAATAAGGCTGACAGCGCGGTTCACAGGTGCCATATATATAATTCACGTGATCTGCTTAATTGCCACATCACCTGCTCACGGCAGGCCTACAAATAGGCATGATTTTACACATGCTTCAGATGCCGGTCGCGCGTGAGGGCACTCCCCATAGTGTTATGCTACACTTATGTGTGACGTGGCGTTCCCTTTGAAAGTGAACAGTAATATTAATATTTACTTTATGACTATCTGTTCCAATACATTTTCTCACCTAAAAATTGCGTGGTCTGCCACCAAATGTGCCATGTTCTATGTTATTTAACATATCTACAATATGTGCAAATATCATGAAATGAAAGCTGAAATTCTGATCTATCGATCTATTTTCCATACCACTTAACCTACACAGGGTCACGGGGGAGCCTGGAGTCTATCCCAGGGAACTCAGGACACAAGGCGGGGGACACCCGGTGCCAGGGTGCCGTAGGGCACAGATGCACACACATTCACATACCAATTCGCACACTATGGGCAATTTGGAAATGTGAATCAGCCTACAGCACATGTTATTGGACTAGGGAGGAGGAAACCATATGACAAACTCTGCTCACAAACGGTGGATTCTAAGCCCAAACCTTAGAGGCACGAGGCAACGTGCTTACCACTAAGCCACCGTGTGCCTCTCCCCTCCCCCACCTTTTTATCTTATAAGTAAGAATTTCATTCTTACTTCTGTGTTGACTCAAAAAGTGTCTAAGGTACAAAATTGCTTAGACAAACTGTATGCTTGAGTTTTGGTGGGGCATAAAGAGCAGCTAGAGTTGGAGTTCAACATCTCAGTACATATGGATGTGACCATGAGTCAGTGCTCAAGGGCTGGGTATTATATTAACCACTGCGACTACAGGCTTATGCCCTTCTCCATTCTTGCTTGTCTTTTTCCTCCTTATTCTTCCTTCTCTTTCTTTATGTGTTCGTATAGCCAGCCATTGCCCTTCTCATTCTCATATCTGTGCAGTACTAGTATGTACTGCATAATATATCTACTGCACCCTATACATGATTATGTCGGGTAGAGGAGCATGTGTAGGAGTCACGTTGTGTTCTCCAGCTCTCTCCTGTTATCAGAACATTGGACCTTAGCCTCTACCAATTGAAGTGCTCTTAATCAAGCCAATTGCTTCTAAAAGCATAAGATCCCTGTCCAAAGCACCCTATGAAAGGGATGCTTTGGACAATAAACTCTCCAGTGCTGCAGGGATCATTGGTATATATAAATTGCACTTCATATTTCTGAAGAGTAGGTTATAGCCCTTTAATGTGTGTGTGTGTGTGTGTATTTGTGTGCGTGTGTAAACAGTGTATGCGTGAGACACAATGGTATAGGGAAACTATAGCCAGCACACCCTGGTTTTTGCAGGGGATTTAGTAGGACTGAGAAAGTGTGTGATATGAGTGTTGGGGTTAAGCTGAGTGTTAGAAGGAATAGGTCACACTCTCTGTGCTATTGACACACAGGGGCAGCTGAGAGCGAGGGTGAAAGATGGATAGAGAGATCATGGAGAGCTCAGACAGGCGGCAGTAGTGGAGAATCAGACATGAACACTGCAGTGCTTAGAGCCCTTACAGTAAATGATATCAGAGAAGGCTGCAGGCCCTCAGTACAGCCAGCCCTCAGGGAAGAATCTGTTTACCTAAACAGCACTGTGCTTAGTTATCTTTGTGGACATACACACACACATTGTCACACACATGGATCAAAGTACAGTACTTACCACATCACTACGATAGATATGACAGTGGATCATATAGAGGTCTTTGGCAATGCTTTACATTAAGAATCCCTTAACTAACACCATTTACAGCATTCATTTTTAAATTAACAAACTTCAGCACAAAAATGCCATAAGTCATTTTAATAGTGTGAAAAGTGAAAGTGAAATGAATGAAACTAATGGTTCTGACTAATCTCCAGTGTTGTATGTTTTTAAGGCTGAATAATGGCGGAAAGAAAGAACTCTTTCATGCATTTCGGCAGTTCGCTACTGATAATTTGGTTAAGCATAAGCAACTTGTTTCTTGTTTTCTCCCAGCTGATTCTCCTTCAACGAGTCTCATGCAGACTAGTTTAGAAGCTGATGTTTGCCAGTGCAGTGGTGTTGCACCAACCATGGTATAATATATTTTATTTATTTGTTATTCTGTGTCTTTTCAGATTTTTCCTAAAGTTCTTCCTGAAGTGCAACCAGAACTGTCTAAAGAATGCAGGGAACCCAAGAGATATGCGACGCTTTCAGGTAACAACTGACACGAAAGCCTTTGACTGTGCACACATGGGCATTTAAGAATTTTATATATTAATGTTTGATCACTGGCTAAAATCCCATTCTGTGTTGTACCGCAAGTTGTAATGAAGGTTCTGTTATGCTCCACCACCTGCAAAAAAACAACCAAACAGACCAAAGTGCCCCAAACACAGCATTTGGCACAGAATGTGCTTGGTTATCCAGGATTTTTTGCATCCTTCATGAAAGTGAGAAAAATGTTATGGAAATTATATATATATATATGTATATATATATATATATATATATATATATATATATAGAGAGAGAGAGAGAGAGAGAGAGAGAGAGAGAGAGAGAGAGAGAGAGAGAGAGAGCAACAGCGACAGAGAGAGAGAGTGATAGTTTAAGCATAAAACGTCTGGGTTACGCATGTAACCCTATTCCCTGAGAAAGGAACGAGACATTGCGTTTAGCATAACAATAAGCATATGGGAGTGCCCCTCGCATGTTAGCCCTAATTGTAGAAGGAGCCCACCCCGCTGAGAAACATTCTTGTAAGAACTCCAGGACTGCAGCTATTGCGCAGTTCACTGGGTCTACAGTTGGGACCCTGCAGATGGGAATCACCCAAGGAGTGCCATCTAGCAGGGATATTATCTCTGAGAACTATATTCGAGCTGGCCAATAAGGTGGTACTAGTAGCAGACATAGACTGTCTTGGAGAACTCTCACTAGAACTTGTGGGAGCAGAGCAATCGGGGGAAAAGTGTACAGATGTGACCTCAGCCACATGTGCACCATGATATCCAGCCCTAATTGTGCAGGAGGAGTGACGGCGAACCACAGCAGGCAGTGTGTTGTGTCCTCTGAGGCAAACACATGCAATCCCACTTCTCCAAACCTTAGCCATATGGACTCCACCACTTGTGGATGGAGCCACCAATCTCTGGGAGTCAGCCCCTGCCTCAACAGGATGTCTGCCCCCACACTGCAGTTTCCCACAATGTACATTGCACAAAACTTTCCCTCTGCCCATTGATGAATTAGTTGCGCCTGCCTGAACAGGGGGCACGGACATAATCCTCCCTGGAGGGCCACTCCAGAGACCATGAGCTGACAGCTGAAGACAACACTTCAGCCCATGGGGGAGGTGTCTGTCATTACCTTCTTGCACTAAGGAGACACCCCTAGAGTGTAACCCAAGGCTAGAAACTGGGGACACTCAAATTCTCAGAACACGTAGGCATCGCAGCGTGACGCTGATTACTCTCAGAGGTTTCGTCCTTGGACGGAACCCCCAACTTGTCAGCCACCACTGAAATGGTCTCCTGTGCAATAGGCCCAATGGTATGATGTTGGCTGCCCAAAAGCTCCAATAGTCTCCCATAGACACTGGAGGGGAAGCCAAGATCCAGCTTTATCTTGCTCAATGTTGATAGGATTGACCCTATGCATGTTAGGGATAGAAACTCCCTCATCATAGTAGAATGCTTATAACCTTTGGAAAAGTTGTCCACTGCACTGGAGAAAGCATACTTTTCTGAGGTTCAACCTGAGCCCCAAGCTCTTCATGTGGGTGAGAACAATATCTCTATGTTGAACTGCCAGTTAGTCATCCAGGTAGTTTAGTACATGGATGCTCTGGAGTCACAATGGAGCCAGAATGACATCCATGCACTTTGTGAAGGTGCGAGGGGATAAAGCTAGTGATATTTCTATGTGGAAATATGCACCTTTTAGATATATTGTCACAAACCAGTCCTTAAATTGAATCTGTGGAACGATAAGTTTGGGCATCAGCATCTTGAACCTGTATGTCTGAAGAGTACAGTACAGATGACGCAGATATAAAATTGGCCACATATTCCTCTATTTTTTGCGGACCAGGAAATAACGGCTGTAAAAACCTCCCTCCCTCAGGGAACGGGGTACATGTTCTATGGCCCATTTGTCCAAGAGGGATCTTACTTCCTGCACTAATGACGGGCTCTGGTCTGTGCTGACAACTGTGGTGAGCACACCTCTGAACCGGGGCGGTCGAGTTCTAAACTGGACCCGGTAACCCTTTTCTACGGTAGACAGAACCCATGGACACACATTTGGCAGTAGTTTCCACACTGCCAGGCGGTCTTTTAGTGACGTTAACTATTCCACATTCTATTGGAGGGAAAGCATCAGATTTTCATTGCCCTATGACAGCTCGCTGACCAGAGAACACTGAAAACTTGGGACAGCCTTGGCTAGGGGAGGCCCTACAGTAGCACTGGGGGCTAACTGCCCTAACAACCTCATGTCCCCTGATATGTCCCTCCATGGCCCCTCAGGACCGCTACTCTTTGTCTGCTTGGCCTTTATTACCATTCTCAGATCAGGCCTAATAGCAGGCCACGACTGTGGCCGCCTGATTCCCCTGGCTGTCTGTGGGGGTTGGTGGGCTGCCAGACTTGACTTTTGTGTCTCCCTCGCACTAGCGCTGGCCCAGGCTCCACACGTGGATGCCTGGGTGAACTCGACACAACGGAGAAGGAACTGGCTGAATGCCGCCATATGTCGAGCTCACTCAGCAGGTCAGCTTGGTAGGCCTGCAACACTGTCATTGTCTGCAGTGACCCACAAGCAAGACTACTACTGCATAGGCCTTGTCCACCAATGCCACGGTGGCCTTACATGGTGACTTGGATGGCATATCCGGCCCCCCTAAATTACCTGCTGTCGATGGAGAGAGGTACCTTGCAAGCGCTTCCTCCACCTTCAGCATAGCTAAATAGCCATGCCATTCATTCCCCACAATGGCCGAATAATCCAACATCGTGGGGTAATAAATACGGCTTATGCATGGTTTTCCCCCAGAAGCCTGATATTTTGTCATGCACTTCTGGAAAAAAGGGGGCGTTTTATGCAGTGTGAGGGATTTACTTTCACTGGGGAGAAAAAAGCTCATCCAGCCTAATCACTTCAAGCAGCTCTTTATATGCTGCTCTCAGTTTTTAACACATCCTTCTGTCTCCTCGGAGTCAGAGAGGAATTATTACTATTATTTTTGTGTGTGGGGTTTATATTTTTTGGCTTTCCATAGCGGAAGGAGTATTAGCAACGCGAACTCCAAAATCCAGGGGTGAGCCGGACCCGGAAGACAGAGCAAGAGATAGAGAAGCGCTCGTCTCCGGCTCCTCTTCCGGATCCATACGAGATCCCCCAAACCTGAGGTAGCTAGCTGCCTCGGCAGCGGCTGGCCCAGATCCACGAGACTCTGAAACCCAACTCGCTTCAGCTTCCAAGAAGAGAGCGAGTCGCGAGTAGAGCTGCCTAATGTAGGCGTTACTATGCGCAGACCTCTCAAGGACTCCTTTTTTCTTCTCCTTTTTTTAAAGGGATGGAAAAGTTCAATGATTTTGAGAAAAGATAGAAAGGAAATTAAGCGTTTTTTGTTTCTTTACACAAACAACTGACATGCAGTCTCGCTGAAGATAATAAGGCTGACGGCGCGGTTCACAGGTGCCATATATATATTTCACGTGACGTGCTTAATTGCCACATCACCTATTCATGGCAGGCTTATAAATAGGCATGATTTTACACAAGCTTCAGATGCCGGTCACGCGCGAGGGGCGCTCCCATAGTATTATGCTAAACGCAACGTGGAGTTCCCTTTGAAAGGGAACAGTACACTTAAACAGTATCTGAATTGTTTTCAAAGATTAGATTTAATTTGGATTTGTGAGTGGCAATAATCTTTGCAAGATATTGTTTGAGAGAAAATACTATTATTAAAAAAATGAAAAATAAAAAAGAATGGTTTGTGGCCAAAGGTGAGTAGTTTGTCCTGGTTGAAAATTTTAATCATTGTTTCAATATGTTTATTTTATACAAGATTTTTACCTCTTGCGGGGTCCTGACAATTCTTTTTTTTTTTTTTTTTGGCAAACAGTTTGAAGTCCTTTTGCCTTGTTGTGTTCTTTATGTTATATTATTTTTTTCTGCCTTGAACCTTCCATTAAATCAAATTGTTTGGATAATGTGTTATTGGCAGCTTAACTAGACTCTTCAGCCTGCACATGCTAAGGACCATGCCGATCCTTGACTCTAATTATTCATTTTATTTGTGGTGCTACTGCCATACAGAGTGACTTTGTGGTCAATTTTAATGAGTACTTGTACTGACTTGTATTTCTACAAACTGTAATTGAAGTAATGCAGCAATCACTATATTTCCACATAATTTTGGAAAGTGAATTTATTCTGATTGAAAGGAGATAAATGAGCTTGTATGTTGTACTGTATAGTATATTTATTATTTACTATAGAAAGTAGAGTGTGGTGCAAATACCTGAGTATGGAAAGAGAGGATATGCAAAATAAGAAAGTAACCATGAGAAAAGGAGCAGTGAAGGTCAGTGCTTGGCTAAACTGAGCTTAGCAGGTCTTATCAAGCATCATGTCTCTTGAGAATAAACCTCTGGAAGCTGCTGTGCTAAGATTTAAATAAAAGGATCTCTGCTTCCAAGAAGCCATGCATAGTCTTAACAGTTTTCATTGTCCTATGAATATGTGGGGTAAAGGTGCTAAATGGGGATTTGTACTGGAAATTAGAAGGCATAAATATGTCTGGTCCTCCTGTAGGTGGTGGTCTCTACGACGGTCAGCGTGGATGGTCATGTTCTGGCTGTGTCTGATAACATGTTTGTACACAACAACTCTAAACATGGGCGCAGGGCTCGCCGACTGGACCCATCAGAGGGCACCCCTTCATACTTGGAACATGGTCAGTATAGCGTCCCCACAATAATATGAAATGTCATGATATCTGGTAATCAAGGTCCCCACATTTTAAGGCTGTGACCAAAGATTCATCTATATAAACCATTAATGGCAAGCTCATGATTTGTATAGTCTTGCTTCAGCATTTGTGTCTGTGATGATACTGAGCCTTATTGTATATTCAGGTTTTGACTTTTGTTTCATGCAGAATGACACCAGATTACACTAGTGGTCTTAAATCTGTGATCCAAACCATTTAATATGGACCACTTCATGCAGAATGTAACCTAGAAAAGATTATTTTCATAATCTTTACTAGTTCAAAATCTTTACTAATCATTACTAGGCTAACATGGTAGTAGAAGGTCTGTCACCTCCAGGTAGTTCATACGGTCAGACATCAGTTGTTGATCAGTTACCTGCCAAGACACCTTGCATGATAGATCATTTCACTTTGATGTACTTTGATGCTCTTTGATTTATTGGTTTGAAAACAGTGAATCATTAAAGCACCTCATAATATTTTTATGCCATGACATGTGTAGTAGCGTTGTAGTTTGTGGACTGTTATTTGCTCAGTTCAAATTCATATTGTTTGAGTTGTCGATTTAATGCCAGTGTTTTGGTTTATTTTAATGGGTTTTCCGGTAAGTAAAACAAGCTCACGGTTTAAAGGATAAGCTGACCAAGCACTCATCTGCTGCACTTACAGCTCACTTTATGTGTATGTGTAGTTCATGAATTTATTCATATTACAATGTCTCAAATTTAGATGTTGTGTCCTCTATGAAATGGACCGTGTTATTAATTAATTAATAGTGTCATCATATGACATTTCATAGTTTTTGAGTGTACTGTATTTACCAGTCAAAACATGAATTTCAGAGCGGAATATTGTGGTTACATCAATAGCAGACATGGAGCTGGATTTAATCTAGCTCTTCGCCAATATTACACAAGAAAAAATGGGCTTAAGTTGAAAGTCAGAATCATGCATTACTTGGACACATCTCTGTTTTAGGCAAACTCAGCACTCTGCACATGCAAGACACACTGTAGTCTGTGATTAGATCTCAGGTCTGACTACTGATGTGCGTAATTTGAATATAACCCTGTATGTTTAATCTCTCAGAGCCCCCTGTTTGCATCCAACTCATTAGAGAATTTACATCAGAATTTACATTTATGTTTTTTTCTAGACCAACAAGCTCTTTTATTTGCATGAAGATGATTAATAACACTGAGATCATTGAATTCAGCAAAACTAGGCCACTTTGTCACAATGGATAGAGCTTCTTCACATCAAGAAGGAGAATTGCAGAGCAGAGAGAGATGACAGTCTCTAAACTTACTGAGAAACTGTGTGGCATCATTACACCAACACAATTCTTCCCCTTCTTTCTTTTACGGCTCCTTATATTTTGTTAAAGAGCTGACTGCTTGTAGGCAAATGCAAGAGGAGCCTAACAGCACTGGTTTCCCTTCTGCCTCATGCATGCATAAAACACACACAAAGTAGCTACAGGAACACCCAGTTTATAAATGTTATTATCTACAGATTACACACTTAATCATTCATGGAGGATGGAGAGTAATGTGACTGCTGCATGTGAAGGAAGCACTCACAGTGTTCCTACAGGCTAGTGTGCTCTAGGCACTACTGTGGAGATGATTACATGTATGTTCCCAATCATGACTGCACTCATTGAAAGATCTGCCACTGTTCACCAGCAGTATCTCCTGATTCACCACCACACATCATATAGGAGTAAAAGTTACAGTGAACTGAATAAATGCTGTAATGAAACACTTCTTAATCAAATCTACACAGTTACAATGCTCCAAATACTCCTTGGCCTTGGCTTTTGCACAGCTTTGAAAAAAAGAAGAGAGAACCAAAATTCTCCTCAATGGTATGTTCTCTTTAGACTTCTACATGTGTCTTAAAAGAGCATAGTTGCTTAAGCACCGTACATTTATTTCCTGGCTTTATCTGGCAACATCTTTCTCACTGCAGCATGGCTTCTCTTTGGTAAGAGACATGTTCTCCTAGTAATCTGTAATAACTCGTAGATGATTTGAAATCTGATTTGATCTTCAGAAACAAAGAAATGCAATCACATATTTACTTAGTTTTGGGCAGATACATTATATTTTCATTAGATTTTTGCATTATATAACAAATTAAGTGCTAATACTGACTGAGTTTGTCTGTTAAAGGAATTGAGTTTCTCTGTCAGTTAGAGTATGTACCCCCTCCGAAAAAGATGCACATTATCCTCTTGCATTTGTCTGGAAGCCATGCAAAAAAGTCAGCTCTCCACTTAAAGGATTGTTCTAATTAAGTTAAACCAATAACATTTGGTTCAGGGTTCAGAGGTCAAATAATAAACAGTGTGCTCCTAGCGTATTTCTCATACTCCCTCTGCTCAGGCCAGCTTGTGCAGTACTGCATTGATTTGGAAACATAATTCTCATTCCCTGCTGGCTAACAAGGCTGCCATCTCAGAGGCGGTCTGTGCAGTGAGGTCTTTAAGCTGGAGGTTGTGAAAACAGAGTGAGACACTAAGAGCCAAGGCCATGACACAAACTGAGTGTGGAGGGGGAACAAGCTGCCCTGGTCAGTTTCAGGCTACAAACACAGAGGAATAAACACTCTGTGTGGCTGTTCAGGACATGTGCATGAGTGTTGAAGTGTGTTAGTGTGCATGTGCGCGTTCTGTACACAAGTAAGCAGTGCAGGGGAACAGATGGCAGCAATGGAAGGCAGCAAAGTTTAATCCTATCAGATGGATTCCCAGTACACCATCTGGTTAATCCATGCACAATTTCAGAGCACTGCAAAAGAGTCATCCCAAGCCAAGATTACCATCACAGATTGCTGCATCGTACCTCTTTATCTCTCCCAGTTTAGTGCAGCCACCATATTAAATTATGCCATGTTGCTGCAATCACCCTGCACATGTGCGTAGCAACAGGAAGCAAAATGCACAGAGTCTGCAAAGTGTTGTAAAATGCACTTTCCAACTCTAGGCACAGTCTAATACTAAAGTCTAGCACTAAAATTCAGCAACGCAGCCTGACACATGCATTTCTCCCACGGACTCAGGCAGCCACCTCCAAGAATCACCATTTAGACCTCTCCTATTGTTGTCCTATCTATTTCCTTCTTCCCATCATCTTTCCTTACTTCATCCATCCCCCAACCTAGAATAGCAGTAATTAGTCAAATAAAGTGCCCTTGGTGTGATGGCAAGCTCACGTTCCTGAGCCAAAGTTCAACATGGTGAAATGAAATTGCGGCTTATTAAGGTGTTGAATTTTGATGGCTTGCTGCTGTTTTGCCAGTGTGTCCCGCAGCGACTAGCCTTTTGATCCACTCCTGTGCAGACTTGGGATCTCATGACATTTACACGAGTGTCATAAAACAAGCAGCCACACAGGGCCCTACCTATGTGCATGGGTCGAAGTAATATTTAATAAATATAATAATTCAAATTACCATTCACCACCTTTGGGTATGAAGGGGCTCAGGGTCATTATTGTGACGTGATCACTGACAAAAAATGGGAAGAGGAATGACTGATTTTTTGTCAGACTCATAGATTCTTTTAATTATACCCAGACCCAAAACAAAACCTTTCATATACACAGTCTTGTGTGAAGCACTTTCCCTCTCTCCTCTCCTTTGTCTCACCCTCCTCATCTTCACCTCGCATTCCTGTCCACTCCCAACACTCCCACCCTTTCCGCTGTACCACTTTTCATTGAAAACAAAACCATTTATAGTTTATCCAACAGAGGCCAGTGTCATGCCCTTGGTGGAAAGTGATGAGAGCTTTGCACTTGGTATGCCTCAGATTTAGTGTGTGACTTTGGTAATATGAATGATATTTTCCCTTTTTATGGTTTGTCATGCAATATATGCAGAGTGTCTGGCATCAGAATGCAGGTAGCATATTTTTAAATGTTTAATGCTTGTTTATGCTTTATTTCATAATTTTAAGACTCTGGTGGAAATTTAAAAAAAATAAAAAAATTAAAAAAAAATAATTAACTCTAACCTAGAGTTAGTCTGAGTGGAATTGGCATCTTAAATGTTCTTCTTTAATAAAAACTGGTATGTATCTGAGTGGAGTCTCTCTCTCTCTCTCTCTCTCTCTCTCTCTCTCTCTCTCTCTCTCTCTATCTATCTATCTATCTATCTCTATTTCTCTGTCTCTCTCTCTCTCTGTCACTCATTGTGAAAGCAGCCACGCCCTGCATTAAAGCCATCAGTCCCAGTGAGGGCTGGACTACAGGAGGGGCCACCGTTATCATCATTGGGGACAACTTCTTTGATGGGTTACAAGTCATATTTGGCACCATGCTGGTCTGGAGCGAGGTCAGTCCTCTTGGCACAACAAACTAAATTATGCATACTAATTATTAAACTGCGCTATATGCAGGCCATTGTCCATATTTTCATTTACTGAGTTTTTATAACTATTATATAATTACTAACAAATCAGCTGAGACATAATTGGCTTTTTACCTTTTATTGATGTCTTTAATGCCTTTAATCATAAATAGGCAAAAGCAACTGGCAGGCATTTGACTGTCTATTTATCCAATCCTACATACATTCTGCTCACATCAGGTTACACATTGAATAACACATACAGCAAGTCATGCAAGAAAGATGAAGGAAAAGTGCGAATCATGAAAGGGCAAGAAAATAAGTCATCAAATGAAAAGAAGTACAGTGTAATTGTGAGTATTTTAGTCTCATTATGTTGCATTTTAGCATCCCCATCATCAGACTGACAACATACTGACATGTGTGTAACCTCATGGCAAGGCCTGATGGAGCGCCATATGTCAGATCTACTAAAGACATCAGTTTTGACTCTGGTAATGCTCCCAGACACATTACTTCTATCCTGCTGACTCAGTTTTTATAGTTTGTAGTTTATACAGGGGAAAAAAATCATTTGGAGGAATATGATGTGAAAATTATTTCGCCTCTTACAAATCCCCCCCCCCCCGTATCACTGTACATGATCTATATCCTCACACCACATGCACTGCTTTCTTTAACTCATAAGGCTTGTTTGGTTTAGTGCACCGTAGGGTCCAACAGTCTGAGACCATATTAAAAATCTAGAAATAAATAGAAAACTTTCTATTTTTTTTTAAATATTCAAGATGTTGCACAATTTCTAGGTCACTGTTTAAATTTAAGCAAATTTGTTATATTATACATGTTTAACTTCTTTGTACAAAAGGTCAGATTTTCCATAAGTCTTAACCCTTCCACTGAAGCACGTATTCAGATGATATGCGGATTTGAGCAAACACAGATCATCAGTTTTTACACAAACTTGTGACATCTGTGTCAGCTCGAGTCTTTAAAGCAAAAAGGGCACATACCAAATACTAAGAAATTCTGAAATTCATGTAAATATTTTTAAAATTCTTCTTTACATATAAGTTGTTGCTGATAATATCATTTGTGATGAAAAACTTTGTGTTGAATTGAAAAAGAATGCCAAACATGAAGCATTTTCACTTGTAGTCTCAGAGTTTTGGACCGGACTGCATATGGAAATTCTTTTTTTGTATTGCAGCAGGCACATTACAATATATTTATTGTGTCCATGTAGTTATGATATTCATTATATATATATATATATATATATATATATATATATATATATATATATATATATATATATATATATATATATATATGAACATTTTAATTACAACCTCACTGTTACTTTTATACTTCTTGTTGGCAAGGAGTGTTTTAGCTAATTGTATACCACTGCCCTGTTAAATTCTCAATCACAGGTTTATTAATGTTTTCTAATATGTTATTGATTCTATTTATTTGCAAAACTAAACGATTGACAATAAGCTTTATACAAGCAGATGCGTATTTATGGAAGGTTCTCCAGTGTCTGTGCCAAAGAGAAAGCTGTGCATATAAGTTTTCAGTCACAGGAAATTCCTCAGATTAGCTTTCTACTTTCTGTTTAGCATGAGAAGCTTTTTTTTTGTTGGTGGTGGTGGTGAGGGAACAACAGTGTATAGCTGCTATAAGTAAATGATAACAAGAACTGACTTGGTTTGGGGACATTCCACAATATTAAATGTAAATATAAATTGATTTTAAAAAATAGTATGTACAGTATGTTTCTCATTAATAAATATAAATTTGCAATCATTGGTTGTCATCAAATTGTTTGTTAGAAAAGGAATGGAACAACATGTTTTGATGTTAGTGGATAATAATAGGATGGTAACTGAATAATAGGCAGGTAACAGTAGCTCATAAATTATTCTGTGATAACAATAATTTATTTGTTCATTTGTTATTTTTAAATTATTATAAATGCTTGTCATCAATGATTCTTCCTTCTCCTTATTCTTCCTCATAGCTTATCACACCTCACGCCATTCGGGTACAGACTCCCCCCAGGCACATCCCCGGTGTGGTGGAAGTCACTCTGTCCTACAAGTCCAAACAGTTCTGTAAGGGAACACCAGGCAGATTCATCTACACAGGTAAAAATAAATAAATAAATCACTACTGAATCCAGATCTCATGAAAGTGCTTAATAATGGCATTTGGTAGGAAGAAATGTGTGTTTTTGTTAATTTGTGTGTTTGTTAATTTGCAACTTACAATTAAAGTAATTAAAGCTTTAAAGCCCGGGAGATAAGTATGAAAAATAGATTTCATAAAGGCATTTAAAGGGTGCTCAGCTGTGGCCATTGTCTGCTCAGCATGCGTCTGTGCCTACGCATTCATGTGTGTGAATGAGTGTGCTCATTGGGTTTATGGCTCTAAACTTGGCCCCTCTTCATAGTCCATTCACTAAGCTCATGGCCAGGCATGAAGGGAAGGATTTGCAACTCAAATAACACAATACTCATACCTCTGAAGCAGAGGGTAGATGTTCGGCCTCTTTTTCACTTCAATGTATCTTTTTTGCAGTAAAGTTAACTTTGAAATTCTTTGCAAATACTGCTGGCGATGATAGAACAGTGCAAACACAGAATCACCAGTCATACTCCACTGTGCTTTATAGTTTCATAGAACAGTCATGGAGGAATTTCTGTTCTGAAATTTCTCACTGTGACACTGTTTGCCTCCAGAGTTTAATAAAACACGTGAGTCTTCCTTTTCTTCTGGTGCCCATGTCCCAGCAGCCCCCTTGGTGTGCAGTGCAGTGTTTGGGGTGTCAGCCTGCCATTCCTCTCCCCTGGCTCCAATTGGCACCTTGGCCATGCCCAGTTGCCAGTGGGTACTAATCATAGAGGATTGGCCGGACTGCATGGCAGCTGGCAACAGAATTACGTATGGGACATCTGGCGCCTCTAATCAACTTCTGTCAGCCAGAGGAAATGGAGACCTAATTAAATCAATGGTGCACCGATGCTGCCATGCTTGTATGCCACACAACCATGCAGAAATGTGGGGTTGTACCTGAAGAACAGCAGAGAACCACACTAAAGAGTATCAGTAGCTGTGCTCATTGTGACCAAGCTTAATTGAATGTCATATAGATACTACAAAACAGCTCTGGTTTAGTCATAAGATTAATATTAAATGTATTATTTTAGAATTCAGTGGCATTTGATGGCTTCAGATGATCCAACTGCATTATGGCACCAACTGCTGTGTCTGTGTGTCTGCCTATGAAGCCAGAGACCACTTGGTTAATGGATTTCTCAAAAGCCTGCCAGATAATGGATGATGTCATTTTAGGGGTCTCAAATTCTTGGCATATGCTGGTCAATACAAGAGTTTGCAGTGAAATGGAAGCCCACATGCACAAAGAGGGATAATTGAGCCTCAGATACAGTCCAACAAATCTCACCGCCTTTTTCTTGGGTGCAGAGGTTTAAGGTTTTCTAGTCATAAAGAAAGCGCAGTGATTGTGTAAGTAGTTTCTCAGCACTTCTCTCTGCAATTAGACATCCAAGGGCTCCATGCAATTATATTCATCATCAGAAACAATTAAGCACTCTCCATCTGGGACATTACCCTTCCTGTATGGCATTCTGCAGATAAGAGGACTGAATTATTCCTCTCTTTCTCCCTCTCTCTCCATCAGCAAAAAATGCATTTCCATGTTTGGTTGCGTATTACCTTGTGCAAGATTGCCACATTTGAATCATTAGTCGAAAAGGCTTTCCATCTATTTCCATGCAGTGGGAGTTATAACACTATCTCCCAACAGTGCGCTCGGCGCAACCAATAGATTGGAGGTGTTGATGAATCACTTGTGAGGTTCAGCAGGCAATTCTTCCCTGCTCAGTATGCAGGCCAGTGGGCTGAACAGCACCCATCAGGCCTGGTATTAAAAAGGTTCATGCTGGATCACATTAGGGGAAGTTCTCTAATTCCCATTCAATGATGAGGACTATGGGAAGCATTATTCACTGAAACTGAGGAAGAACAAAGGCTTTTGACCCAGACTAAAATGGAGCTGGACAAAAAATTTACTGGAACAGGCTTAGTTTTTTTTTTTTTTTTCAATTTTATTGTAGATGGGATTAAAAACACAATGATTCTTAGTTCAATGTTATCATGGCAGCTATTAACCGAAATATAACCGAAACTTAACAGTTTAACTAAACATAATTGTGCTTCTAATCATTCTGTTACAAATGATGTATTCAGTGATTGTTCAGTTTTGATAATAAGGCTCTTTAATTCAATTGACAAATGGTGACAAGCTCCTTGATCAGTGGTAACCATTCCAAGTAAATTGCTGATCCTTGACATGTGAAAATTGTCACCATAAAGACATAGTGAAATTGGTTTGCTTTACAGCATAAAGTCTTCAGTGGGCCATTTCACACAAATGTATTTGCCTCAGAGCAGCAACCACTCAGAATCAAGGAAAACAAGTCATCCATTTTATGGTCAGAGGTTCCTACTATACATTTTCTCCTTTTTTAAAGCCATACCTTATTTTAGTTTGTCGGTTTTTCCAAATAAACACAATCACTGGTTTTATGGAAAAATGGATAAAAATGAGATTGTAAGATATTGATCCCAGTGTGGGGTGGGTTGGGGGAAAACAGGCCTCATCTATATAGGGAGAAAAATGAAGCAATAATTCAGGCAGGCATCGAACACTCTGCCACTGAGCCTATTGATTCCCATCCACAGCGTATGAGATCACACCTGAGAGCGAGCTCTGGGGAAAAGAGAGAGAGAGAGAAAAGAGATAACATTACCAGCCTGACATTAACAGCTCTGTACAAAGCCCACAAGTGCCTGTTAAAAGGTTCCGCTAAAGACCAATTACCCAGCATGCCTCTCTGTTCTGTCAATCAGGATACGGCTGTAGCAGGTCTAAGTCTGGTTGCCTGACTCAATTCACCGTCAAAAACTAGCAAGTGGCTAGTCATAAGAACTACGCTGTTGCAAAGGTTGTAAGAAGAAGCCTTTAATTTTAGGCATGGCTGATGTCTTGTGAAATTTTGTGAATTAGAATGATTTTAATAAATGCTTAATGGTTTGACTGGCCAGTCTTGATAGACCTATTCAGATTATCTTTAAGGTTGAGTTTCTCCTCCCCTCTCAATCTACCCCTGCATTATTATTGTGAAATATGAAGCGATCTGGCTGTGCCTTCATGAAATTTCGATGAGCATTGATCTGTGTGATTGCACACAATCCTTCAAGCAGTGGTTCTTGTTCATTTATATATTTATTGTTCATATGTTTTACCTATTCTGATTCCAAAAGCAGACATCTTGGACAGTTAATATGTCTGTACCTTTGGTCCAAGGAAACAGCTTTGTTCCTAATCACTTTGTCAGGTCAGGTGGCAGAAAATTCTATTTGAAGATCATCAAGGCACCAGCAGCAGTAAGCACCAGCTTTATATTTGTAATATTGATTACACTGTGTAAACATAATGAGACAGTATAGTATACCAGAATATTCTTTTCTATATTGATTTAGAATATTTGGTTTCAATATTAGAGTTATTATTTATGACATCACACATAACTTTATTACCCCCCCCCCCCCCCCCACCACCACCACCACCACCACCCAAAAAAATGTGAAATCAGAGAAGAGAGACTGACACTACAATGAAAGCAAGTCTCCCATGTATGTTGGTCAATATCCAATATCTCAAATGTTTGTTATTTTGATCCACAGTCTACAGTATATAGTAAGCTTAGAGGAGTATGTATGCTTCATATTTCAAGTTCCTCACCTGAATATGTGAAAATAAACAAGGAAACAGACAAAGGATATTGGTGGAAAACTGGTCCCTTTGCAGAGGAATGCAGAGCAACTGGAAATAACCAGACCCCATTGAGAGTGTGGTTTCTCCATCTGGTCTACTAGGATGTTGGCTTCATTTGGATTGCATAAATATCATATCCTGTGTTACTGTTTGTCATCTTTTTTTTTTTTTTCAAGAATATTATTGACTGTGTTTCTGAAGTGTTTTCATTACTATCATCCTGGCTGTGAAAGTACAGTAGGGTTGCCAAATGAGGAACCACATATTCCTCCTCTTTTCTTTTACCATTCAACACATGCTCAAGCTATTTCTCAGCTCTCTCTCCCTTTTCCCTCTCTTCTCCTTGTCTCCTCCTTTCAGTAAGATTGCATTATCAGCCTGGCTGCTGAGGAGATTGTACACAATGTGGAAATCAATAGCAATGGGGGGAGTAAACATGTGAAGCTGTCTGAGAGGGCAGTAGAGTACAGTTTAGAGATCTCCCCCATCCGTCTATATATCAGCACATTAAAACACCTCCTTCGGTAGTGCTGGTGTCCTGCCTCATTATATTCTCTTAAAGGAGATGTATCTACACTTAGTACTCAGTCTCACACACTTTGCATCTACCAGCTAACACTTCATTACCCATTCTATCTCTGGAGATGACAGCCTCCGTAAATCCCAAGTTAGATCTTTTATACATGTTTTATATACATTTGAAAGACTAACTTATCTAGGCAAACTAGACATGGTGTTAATAAATGTTGCAGTGTGCAGATGTGAATTCTACATGCCTTTTTCTAGTACTGTGTTCACTTGAGTCCCCTTATACCATAACCTTGTTCTGAACTCATAACTCAGCCATTCTCTCAACCTCTTTCTCTCGTCATCCAGTATTATACATTTATTCCTCCATTCCCACTATACACAAACCCCCATACAGTACCCACCCAGGGCCTGCCACATTCTGATTCCTGGACCACACTTCCTAATCCTTAACTTGAACCTCTAGCAGGCTTAATTACAGGAAGTCTATTTAGATATGATGTATTATCAGCCTTAGGGTGGCTTTGCATCATTCTGTCACATTCGGCTGCTTTTGTTTTTCTTCCCCTGGACTATAGCTATGCTCTGTTCTCCATCATGGGATCTGGATTGTTTTAACAGTTTTTGTTCAGCTCCTTTTGTAAACACTCAGTCAGTCATGAGCCTGAGCATGCAGCTGTGGGACTAGGTGGTGTCATGATTCATTTCACATTTCTTAATGCTGGGGTTCAATTAGGGAGCCATTCAGAGCTACAATTTGTCATAAACTCTGAACACTATTTGCTGTTGTTAGCCACTTTTATGGCATTGTACTTAAAGAAGGTTATGACTCCAAATGCATTTCAAAGGTGCACCCTCCTTCAAAGCCTTGAAACTCAGTTTTTTCCAGAATTGAACATATGCTGCTTTTCTGTAGAGTTTTTTTTCCCCAAACCTAATCCAGCACTTCTCTATCTACAGGGTGTCCCAAAAGTCTCCATATATAGTGGACTATGTTTGCCAGCACCACGTTGGCTGTGCCATTGTCATTGGATGTTTGTAGATGTCCATTTCTTGGTCAGTCCACAACACTTCCAGTCTTTTTGAGTTTGGCAACAGTGTTGTATGTGATATGCTTGCCATGTTTCCTGTCAAAGTCCATCGCAACCTTGCAACAGCTTCCTGATCCAGCCATGAGAAATGATTTCAATACATTGTTCTTTTGTCAAAGGCATTCTTAAAGGCTATCTGAAAATATATATGAACTAAGTATGAACATTTTTGGAAGACATTTTGCTAAAATGTGTTAATTTCAGCTTTATATGGAGACTTTTAAGACACCCCGTAATAAGCTGTTGAAGTTGTTGATTATCTATATCAGGTGTGTTGAATTTGGATTCAGACTATCACAGCTATCTAGGAGCTGGAATGAAGACACTTGATCTAGGCTAAGAGCCATTTGTTCACTCCACTTTACTTTAATACCCATTAAGTGCTAGCTCCCACCTGCTGCTTGGAGGTCTTCCTGCACTTTAGTGAGGAGTGATGATCAGGATTCAGACTACACTCCACTGCATTGAAAAGCTGCCCTCAGTCTGTCCTTTCGGCTGTGGGGGTTAAAGAGAGCTGAGTACACTGCCTCAGGAAATGACAAGAAGGGTGGCTACAGGGCAAACAGAAGGGTCGTCAGGAGAGTTGAGAAAGAGACACTACATTCTCCACATTCACTCTGCCTTGCATCCTTCTTCATTAAAGCAATCAAATGCAGGCTAATTGTGCATATCACACATTGCTATTAATGATCCATCTTCTGTGCAAGAGCTGATGCTGCAGGCATGCTGAAACAATCAGAATGAAAACTAAAGAAAGTAAGAAAAACATTACAATGTATCGATGTGATGGAGGTTTGCACTATTATGCCAGTTACTTAAATCCCATTTGATTTATTTCAGTTTTACAATATTCATTTTAAATAGTCAGCCCATTTATTAAGCTGTTATGATACGTAACATCAGCACCCACAGATCCACCTCCTTCATTATCTAGATAGTCCCCTAATTGCCTCTGTTAAGTGCATATTACCGTGTGTAAAATGAATGAGAAAACACCAGATCTCTCTGTCATGCTGACAACTTTTTTATTAAGTGCTTTCAATAAGACTTATTAGTGGGAGGCCAAAAAGAAAGAGAGAATAATATTCAGATTTCTGAACAGCAGAGTGCCTAGACATTGCAGTTTTCAAGGCAGGGTTACTGTATGAATTTTGTCACTTTATTAGGTGATGCATGCTGTATTCGGTATGTATAGATGGCATATGTAGTTTCCCTTTGAAAGAGAACTCAATGTTGAGTGAGATTCACGCTGTGGGAAATGCCCTCGTGCGTGACGTGTATCTGAAGTCTGTGTGAAATCACGCCTATTTATAGGCCTGCCATGGGCAGGTGACATGGCATTTCACACATCACAAGATTATAAAATGGCACCTGTAAACCACATCATCTGCCTTATTATCTTCAGTGAAAGACTGCATGTCAGTTGTTTGTGTGAACGTTGCCAAAACTCTTCACTTCCTCCGTATTTTTCAGAGAGTTTTTATATATATGTATATATATATATATATATATATATATATATATATATATATCTCACAAAAGTCAGTACACCCCTCACATTTTTGTAGATATTTGATTATATCTTTTCATGTGACAACTCTGAAGAAATGAGGAGTGGAGGAGGACTCCAGTGGCAACCTGTGAAGCTCTGGTGAACTTTATGCCCAAGAGGGTTAAGGCAGTGCTGGAAAATAATGGTGGTCACACAAAATATTGACACTTTGGGCCCAATTTGGACATTTTCACTTAGGGGTGTACTCACTTTTGTTGCCAACGGTTTAGACATTAATGGCTGTGTGTTTAGTTATTTTGAGGGGACAGCAAATTTACACTGTTACACAAGCTGTACACTCACTACTTTACATTGTATCAAAGTGTCATTTCTTCAGTGTTGTCACATGAAAAGATATAATCAAATATTTACAAAAATGTGAGGAGTGTACTTACTTTTCTATCCCTCACCTCTTTGCAAGTATGTGTCAGAGAGAATTCAGGAAGTGTGTTACTCTGTGCTCCCATTTTGTTTCGGGGACGGGTTTCGGAGCCTCGTGGTTCTGGGTTAGCCACTGCCAAGACACCCAGCCGGCTCAGGTCCTGGAGATCCCATATGGATCTGAAGGAGGAACCAGAGATGAGTGCTGCTCTATCTGACCCTCCGCTTCCGGGTTTTGGAGTTCACATCGCAACTCCTCCTTCCGGAATGGATAGTCAACCCACCCTCTCTGACTCTGAGGAGCCAGAGGGGGGAGTCAGGGCTCCAAAAACAGAGAGCATCCTCTGATTGAACTAAGTCTAGGGCTGTAGAAATGTTGAATTTAGGCTGGCCCAGGGAAGAGGAAGTAACTCGTAGCAGGCTGGACAAGCACTTTCTCCCCAGTGAAATGAATTACTCCCTCACACCACAGAAAACGCCCCCTTTTTTTCCAGATGTGCATGATGAAATATCCCGCTTCTGAGGATATCTCGCTTTCTCGCCCACATGAGGAACTTGGGGCTCAGTTTGAACCCCAAGAAAAGTATGTTTTCTCCAGTGCAGAGGATGACTTTTCTAGGGGTTATATCTGCTTCCACTATAATGGGGGTGTACCTATCCCCAAAATGCGCAGGGTCTATCTTATCAACATTGAGCAAGATAAAGCTTTGTCTGAGCATCCCCTCCAGTCTCTATGAGAGACTGTTGCAGCTTGTGGCAGTAGCAACCAACGTCGTACCATTGGGCCTATTCCACATGAGACCATTGCAGTGGTGGCTGAAAAGTTAGGTGTTTCATCCTTGGATGAAAATAATCAGTATAATCAGTGTCATGTGGCAATGCCTACATGCACTGAGAGTTTGGAGGTGTCGTCGGTTTCTACCCTTGGGTCACATTCTCGGGGCATTGTGTGATTGCAAGAGAGTAATGACAGACAACTCCCTCACAGGCTGGGACATGGTCTTAGACAGCCACAGCTCACAGTCTATGGAGTGGCCCTCATCTAGAGTGGCATATAAATTGCCTTGAAATGCAGGCCATATTCCTAGTACTGAAATTCTTTCTTCCTCCTTTGAGAGGTCACCATGTGTTAGTTGTGACAGACAATACAGTAGTGGTCTCATATATCAACCACCTGGGAGGGTTACGCTCATGCCCACTGTTCAGGCCGGCGCAATTACTAATTCTCTGGGCAGAGGGAATGTTTTTGTCAGTGAGTGCAATGTACATTCCGGGCAACCGTAATGTACACGGGCAGACATCCTGTTGAGGCAGGGGCTGAGGTCCGGGGATTGGAGGCTCCACCCACAAGTGGGGGAGTCTGTATGGCAGAGGTTTGGCCAGACGGAAGTGGAGGTGTTCATCTCCAAGGAGACAACACACTTCCCATTGTGGTTCACCCTCACTCCTCCAGCACTCCAGGGGCTGGACACCAAGATACACACATGGTCGAGGTCATGTATGTATGCCTTTCCCCCAATAGCTGTGCTCTTACAAGTTCTAGCAAGAGTTCTCCAAGACCGTCTACATCTGCTGCTAGTAGCACCTTATTGGCCAGCTCAAATATCGTTCTCGGAGATAAATTTCCTGCTAGACAACACTCTCTGGGAGATTCCCATTCACAGGGATCTACTGTCTCAAACCAGAGGGTTGCTTTATCACCCTCGGCTAGAACTATGGACAGTGTGGGTCTGGCCCCTGAGGGGCACCAGCTCATAGATTCTGGTCTCACAACTGAGGTTGTAGAGACCTGGTTGAACAATAGAGCACCATCCATGAGAAAATTGTATGCGCTCAAGTGGTGACTTTTTGTCTCGTGGTGTGAGGAACATCATTTAGATGCAGTAGCAATAGCTACAGTCCTGGAGTTCTAAAAGGAACATTTCTCAGCAGGTTTGGGTCCTTCTACAATTAGGGTCTATGTGGCCATGCCCCTATTGATGGAGCCTCTGTGGGACAACATCTTCTAACATTGGCTGAGGCCCATCTTCAGACCATGTATACCATCCTGAGACCTGTCTGTGGTCCTGGAAGGTCTGTCAAATGCCCTATTTGTGTCCTTTGAGTCAGCTTCAGAGAAGCTTCTGACTCTAAAGGTAGCTCTTCAGCTGGCCCAGACATCTCTCGGGTGAGTAGGAGAGTTACAAGCTCTCTCTGTTGCCCCTTCGTGCCTTTACTTTGCCCCTGGATTAGCCAAGGCCTTTCTATATCCTAGGCCGGGTTATATTACTAAAGTGCCTAAGTCTGCTGCCCAGCCGGTAGTGTTTCAGGCTTTCTGCCCTCCTCAGTTCTTCACTCCAGAACAAGTGAAATTGCACTTACTGTGTCCAGTAAGAGCTCGCTGTACTTTTGTCCACCACTCCGGCCAGTGGCGTAAGTCAGAGAAGTTGCTGGTCTGCTTTGGCAGTAACAGTAGAGGTGATGCTGTGTCATAGCAGTGCATCTCCAATTGGATAGTGCAGACTATCTCTATCGCTTATGAGGTGCGCTATCTTGCTACGCCTCTGGGCATAAGGGCCACTAGGAGGGTTGCCTCCTTGAAGGCTGTACCCTTAGAGGTTTCAATTCAATTCAATTCAATTTTATTTGTATAGCGCTTTTTACAATGGACGTTGTCTCAAAGCAGCTTTACAGAAACATATAAACACGGTATACAGATTTTAAATGTGCGAATTTATCCCAATTGAGCAAGCCAGTGGTGACGGTGGCCAGGAAAAACTCCCTAAGATGTTAAGAGGAAGAAACCTTGAGAGGAATCAGACTCAGAAGGGAACTCATCCTAATCTGGGTAACAACGGATAGTGTAAAAGTAAAGGAAAGTTCATTATGGTTTAATTAAGCAAACCTTAGAAGCAACCTTGAAGCAACCACAGTGAGTGTGTCCATCTGGAATTGGAGTAGATGAGAGCTCCATCCAGAGGTAGAGCATCCGAACGGATCAGGCAGGTCCGGAGAGCAGAAAGGATCAGGATCTCTAGTATCTCCATAAAATTGTGTGTGGCTCAACAGAAGGAGAGAGGGGGAGAAGAGATTGTTAGGACAGTGCTTAGCATAACAGAAAGTCTACTCATGGTAGGCTTGAGTAAACAAATACGTTTTAAGCCTAGACTTAAACACTGAGACTGTGTCTGAGTCTCAAACACTAATTGGAAGACTGTTCCATAACTGTCGGACTCTATAAGATAAAGCTCTTTCCCCTGCTGTAGCCTTCGCTATTCGAGGTACCGTCAAATAGCCTGCATCTTTTGATCTAAGTAGGCGTGGTGGATCATAGAAAACCAAAAGGTCACTTAGATACTGTGGCGTGAGACCGTTTAGTGCTTAATAAGTTAATAATAGCATTTCATAATTAATGCATGATTTCACTGGGAGCCTATGCAGTGTTGATAAGATCGGTGATGTAGTGGTATCTTCTGGTCCTAGTTAGGACTCTAGCAGCTGCATTCTGGACTAACTGAAGTTTAGACAGACTGATGCCAGACAGTATGGCATTACAGTAATCTAGTCTAGAGGTGACGAAAGCATGAACTAAAATTTTTGCATCATGTAGTGACGGAAATATTTTAGAAATATTTCTGAGATGAAAGAAGGCTATCCTAGTAATATTATCTACATGAGCATCAAATGATAGACTGGAGTCAATAATCACTCCAAGGTACGTACTGCTGTACATGACGAAATGGAAAGTCCATCCAGAGTTACTATGTGATCAGAAAGCTTACTTCTAGCTACATGTGGTCCTAGTACAAGTACTTCTGTCTTATCAGAATTAAGTAAGAGGAAGTTAATAAGCATACAACATCTAATGTATTTTACACAGTCCTCAACTTTATTAAGCTGCTGTCTGTTGTCTGGCTTTGCTGAAACATACAACTATGTATCATCAGCAAAACAGTGGAAGATAATTTCATGTTTACGAATAAATTGACCTAGAGGTAGCATGTATAAAGTAAAAAGTAGTGGGTCTAAAAGGATGTGTGTGCTGCAGTGGGGCGCACACATTCGTTTGATATTACAGTTTGGACATGGAGTCCACCCCAGGCTCCAGTGTCTTGTAGTGACCCTCAGGCTCAGACCCTTTGAACAGACCATACCCTCAGTATGACGTAATGGGTATACTCGTTCCCACAGCGTGAAGCTCACACAATGTTGAGTTGTGTGACAACGTCTGGATTACGCATGTATCCCTGTTCCCTGAGAAGGGAACACGACGTTGTGTAGCTTTGTCATACTGGGGCATGCTTGTGAACTGTGTCTCCTCTTCAGATAATAGAGGTTGATGATGTGGTTTACAGGTGGCATTTTATAATCACGTGATGCGCGAAATGC
The DNA here is from genome assembly GCF_001660625.3 of Ictalurus punctatus. Classification (NCBI taxonomy): domain Eukaryota; kingdom Metazoa; phylum Chordata; class Actinopteri; order Siluriformes; family Ictaluridae; genus Ictalurus; species Ictalurus punctatus. The sequence continues at coordinate 6,398,848 of NC_030423.2, read as the reverse complement.
CACATCACTTGGCCACAACAGCCTATAAATAGGCATGATTTCACACAGTCTTCAGATACCGGTGACATGAGAGGGTGTTTCCCACAGCATGAATTTCACACAAAGTCTCGTTCCCTTCTCAGGGAACAGGTTTATATGTGTAACCCAGACGTTTTTATAGCATGATTGTGTGATTTCAAATGCCAGGGAACACAAATGACTAAATACAAATGACCAAAAAAAATTTGCAGGGATGAGTGTGGTTAGTCATTAGCTTTTCTTACAACTTCATTACTCTTTTCACTCATTCCTATATATTTTGTACTAAATTGCATTGGCCCTTTTTCATAATCTCTCTCTCTCTCTCTCTCTCTCTCTCTCTCTCTCTCTCTCTCTCTCTCTCTCTCTCTCTTATTAAACAAGGGGGCTCTGTTAGTGTGGCCTTGGAGGATATGCATTTAGCAGCACAATAGACAAACACACAAGCATAGCAGGCTGATCAGAGGAGAAAGGGCTATTGTGTCAGTGCAAATGTAGCTCTCAGCCCAGGAAGGTTAGAAAAACAGTGCATCGAGGCCCATGTGGTCTGTGCAGGATGTTTGGTTTTATCGCCCAGATCATGTTCCTTTGTAAATATTGCCTTATTGCTGTGCTCTCAGCAAGAGTTCATTAAGCTGTTCCTATATCTATGTGGATCCAGGATCTTGTAATCCAGAAGTGTTGCCTCACAGAAATCAAAACTTTAATTGATTTATTGGACCTACAAATATTTTTGCAGATTAACAGTGCTTATGTATTAAACAGGAGTAAGATGTATTAAAAAACATAATTTATTAACCTGTGTGGAGGAGAATATAGTAGTTGTTGGCAGACATTCGCTTGCTATTTGTGAGCTGAATGCAAAAATGTGAGTAATTTTGTTTCTTCTTGTAAAAATCTTTAAACTAATAGGCGGTCCTTGCACAAAGACGATTGGATGCGATGTTCATACAAATCAGTTTGGATTTGTTTGGATGTTTTAAATATAGGTAATAACCAAAGTTAAAATGCATTGATTTAGCTGGTAGCCGAGGAAAACAAACTTTTTGAGATTTGTAATGAGTAATTGAATGGAGTAAAAGGTATGGATTTTTATGTAAATGTAATGGAGTAATAGTACAAGCATACATTTTTAGTTATGCTTGGGTAAATCTGTTACTTATTTGTTATCACAATGTTATATATGGTAACAAAGTACATACAAAAATATGTATGTATGTAAGTACAACTAAAAGACCAAAATTTATGTGCAAGGGGAAAAAAAGCAAAAATGTCCAACAGTTTGTAGAATTTGCCACAGCAACACTTGCGCAGTAGGTTGTATGTCAATTCAACAAAATTTTAATTACACATTACAATAGCACATGCTGTAATGACAAGTTGCAGTTAGTCAGTCATACTGAAGCTAAAGGTTAAACAATCCTAAGATTTCTTAATGGCTGAAAATCTATCATGGTAGAGCATCAGCAGATCTATGTGTGTTCTGTTATCCAAAACAGCATGTGCACAGTTTTACATAACCACCATGGGGGGTTTCATTTGCGAAGGAGGATGTCTGATATAGAATGCTGTGTGTGAGCTGCTGCAGAGGGAGCAGAATGAACTGTTAGAAGGCATACACATTGATTCCTGGAGTCCTGTTTTATTCATAAAGCACTGCCTGGCAGCACTTGCTGTTTTTTTTTTTGTTGTTGTTGTTGTTGTTTTTTAACTTGGTTGTTTGGGACCATTCCTCATTTGACATTGTATTTAAGGTTTTGACTTGTTTGTTTTCTCTGCATGTTTATTTTGGCCAATATAAATATGTAAAGAGCATTAATTGTGTTCAATCAGACCGGTATAAAAGATAGTTAATGGAGGTAGATATGAAATTTTAGGTCACACTGTTTTGTTTTCCCTCCTCAGCACTGAATGAGCCCACCATTGACTATGGCTTCCAGCGGTTACAGAAGGTCATCCCGAGACATCCAGGTGATCCTGAACGCTTGCCAAAGGTCAGTTCCAGTTTATCACTCCATGCATCCTCTAATTTTCAAAATTCTGCTACATTAACTAACATTGTTCCACACCTTTCACTGTGAGCATGTTCCTATTAACCTCATTGCAAGACCACTGAGTGTCCATAATGTTCAGACAATGCATTGTTTGTTCTAGCAGAACTTTTCATGTTTCGCTGAACTTTAATGCCTCTTAATTGGCTGCATATATGATTGTAATATTGTTCCATTAAAAATAAATGAATAAATAAAATACTTATGTGAGGCCAGAGTGATTCATACAACTGGAGAGATCCAGCTTTGGCAAAAAAAAAAAAAAAAAAAAAAAAGAAAGAAAGAAAGAAAGCAATTTGTTTACTTCCTCCTACATTCCACTTAAAGAGATGTTAATGAATCCGTTGGGAGTGATAAATAAATAGTACTTTATCTTTTACATGTTCTATACCCCTGAGCCCCATGTGAGCTGCAGCCCTTAATAGACTAAAAAAGAGTAATTATGGCTGGCTGGTCATGCTCTTTTGCAGTCAGTCCAGGTTTGCCCTTGTACTGTTATATAAGTCCTATCCATATTAGAAGTGGGCTATTGGTATTCATTGTCCCAGAGCCACTGCATCCATTATACCTGTAATGTGACTGAGGTCAGCGCACAGTATATCAATCTAAAATCCTGGTGTAGGATGGAACTTCATTTCACTCGGGTCAGACAGTACACGGAAAGTAAACACAAAGTGTTCAGTGGACATGTAGGGAGGGATTTCAGGTCAAATAAAAGAATTGCTGTTACTGTTAATGCAGTAAATGTTCTTTTACTGTGTTCTGACTTTACCCATGTTACAGAATGTGATGTTATGCTATGTTGGATAGTTTGTGGAGACCAATAGCTGCTGTTCTCCTCTTATATCTCTCTCTCATTTGCTGCTCCCCAGCTGGCTTGGAGAGGACAGATGTACAGACTGCTGTTAGCGTGGCTAAATAGGCACACTGTGTTTGATCTCTGTCCCTAAATCACCAAATTGGCATTGTCAGCATACCTTCCACACACACACACACACAGTCATACATAAACACCCTTACCACCACTTTTTAAACTTAGTGACACTTCAAAATAGGAGACTTTCAAGTTGAGACCTTTCACTGAGACTAAATTTATTTCTATGCTTAATCTAAGAAAGGAGTCATGATCATTCTTTCTTTCTGTCATGTTAACAGTAGTCTGGTTCATTTCTTACAGACTGACACACTCTGCTGTTCACATATGATCAGTGTGGCTTTAACTTTGGCTTGGCTTGGGCTCATTTCACTGGGCCAGTGATGAATTTGAATGCATTAGACGGGTCCCAGGTGGGGTGAGCCATCACACCTTTCCCACTGTGTTCATCAAGAGGGGAGCGGGTCAGAAAAACTGCCTTTGCACCTCCCTGGAGAACCGTCTTAACGGCATGCCATATTTTTAACAGACTCCCTTGCAGTTCTAATGAAAATGGTTGGACAGCCACCAAGCAATGAGCAGCTGTGCACCTGCAGCATGGGCACATGTGAATGAGATGAGTTGGAAAAAAAAATACCCAACTGCTTTCCACTGGTCGACCACTATCAAGTCAGGTGTTGGGGAAGTCCCAGAGGATGCAGTTTTCTATATTGTGTTTAGTATATATACAGTTGTTCTAAGTATGTGTAGCCAGTAGCACAATTGTGTTATGCATAGAGCACAAGAGAAGTTTGTATATATTTGGTTAAGCATGATTTGATTAATATGCACCAAAAGAGTGTAAAGCCATAGTACACATGACTCCAGTTCTGTCTCTTTACAAGCTTTCGCAGAGGGGTAAGAGAGAAAGAAGATTGGGTGTTGGGGAGGATGGGGAGACAGAACAAGAGAGAGAGAGGGTCATGAAGGGAGAGCAGCAGGGAGAGAAAGAACGGGATCCGGGTGATCCATCATGGTGAAGTCAGCTGTCCTGGGCTGCCTTCACCTGGGTCATGCGATCGAAGCCACTGCCGCCCACACTTTATTATTGCTCAGCCAACAGTAATTGAGTCACCACAAGGGGGAAGAAGCAGCTGGAGCAGTAGGGGAGAGAGGGGAAGAGAAGAGACTAGCTAGCATACAGGTGACGTTAAATGAGAAATCATTTCTCTGCATGGCGCTACATGTCTGGTAAATTGTGGTGACAGGGTTGATGTGTGCAGATGGATTTTACCCTCAATTTCAGTGAGTAGTGGAGGTTTTAATCCTCTACTTCTGTCTGTGTCTCTCTCACTCTCTCACTCAGTTTGTCCTCTGCTCCCTCTAACACTCCCAGCCAGATATTAACAGCACCGGCCGCTGGGCCCGGCTGCTCATTTCTGCACTATCGATTTTGCCCTTTATTGAGGTAATAACAGTTTGTTGACGGCACTTTTCTCAACTGCTGGACTAAATCACAGGTGAGGGGCAAGCAGGGAACAAGGCAGTCTAACTTGTCTCACTCAATTCTTTGGCAAATCTGTGGACATGTTAGGCAATCCCCTAAAATGGTGATACATGTCAACTCAGCTTAAGTACTGCTTTTTTTTCCTGTGGCTCTCCTTAGGATGTTAGCTTAAGAAATCCGTTTAATTTTCAGTTTAGGATTATTAAGTAGCATAGTACATAGCGCAACATGAGCATGAATTGCTTAATTTAGCTTTATTTTTAATGTTAGACAACAGCATTCAGCCAGTTTAAAGACGAGCATTTAATCAAGAATTGTGTGCATATTAAAAAGAGTGAAAGAGAGATAGTCATTTGAAAGAACAGCCCCTAATTGCTTAGTGAGTATTTGTGTCTGAATCCAGAGACACAGCTCCAGTCAATGAGTTTGGCTGAAGTCCAGTGTGGCCAGTCTGTGGGCTCGTTCCTTCCCTCTCCCTCTCTCCAGTCAGTGTTTGTTCCACCCATTTTCCCTGTCACTTCACATCCACCTGATCCCCTCTTGGCCACCTCTAAAGGGCCTAGGATTCAATCTGTGCTCTGATGAAACAGTCCTCACCACTGGGGAGTAGCATGCAGTGTTTTCCTTCATCATACTTCTTTGGCAAATCAAGACAAATGCTACACAGGGTCTGAATGTGCATGCTTATAGTATTTCAAACCAACTCACTGTTAAAATGTGTAGATGCTAATATGCAAGTGTCAAAAAATGGTCTGAAATGTACAGTTGGGTTACTGTTTGAGACAGTATATTCCAGCTGAAGCAGTTTTGATGTTTCTGCATGTTTGGTGGATATAGTCGTCACTTGCTTGCTGTTCAGATGCAGGCCGACAGGTTGTTATTGACTTTCAAAAAGTAACCTTTTAAGTCTGTAGAGACAGAATATGAATTATGCAAGGGAGCCAGACTGGTTAAAGAGTAAAGGGACTGATATTTGTGATGGACATAAATTGACAGGCTGAAGACATGGGAATGGAGAGAGGAGCTCTGCAATTGCTTTCTAGAGCATTTATCTCCACAATAATACAATCAGTATGATTAAAAGGATCACCTCTAGAAAAGTCATAGCATGTACTGCATCAGCCGGTTTCCCCCACACAGAATGGACATTCTGCACTATTTCACATATGATAGATTGGGCCTCTGACATCATGCTGGCAAGACTGGGTTAAAGAAGTATTAGAGAACTAAAGCATTATATGACAGTCTCCTCTTATCTAGTAATCCATCTATCCATCCATTTTTATACTACTTGTCCTACAGGGTCACGGGGAACCTGGAGCCTATCCCAGGGAGGTTGGGGCACAAGGCGGAGTACACCCTGGACAGTGTACATCCATTGCAGGGCACAATCACATACACACTCACACACCCATTCATACACTATGGACAATTTGGACATGCTAATCAGCCTACTATGCATGTCTTTGGACTTCGGGAGGAAACCAGAGTACCCGGAGGAAACCCCACAGCATGGGGAGACATGCAAACTCTGCACACACACAGGGCAGTAGTGGGAATCGAACCTCCAACCCTGGAGGTGTGAGGCAAACATGCAAACCGACTAAGCCACCATACGTCCTCTTACCTAGTTATGCTGAACATAATTATTTATATTTTTTATACGGCATTATTAAAGAGTTAAACAAGATTTTATAAAGCAGGAAGAACAGTCAAACAAAATCACTTAATTTAAGAAGTTTTTAAAAAATGATCTTACCTTTGGAAGTTGTAGGAAATGATTAAGACAGTTGTTTTTAGCGGCTAGGAATTATGTGGCACTGTTCCTAATTGCTTTCATACATCATAGTGTCATGATTCAGGACAATTAAAAACAGTGTCAGCCCACAGTATGACTGGACTATAAACTACACTGTCACTATGGGACTAGGCTTTTTATAAGTTAAATAATTTTTTAAGCAATAGAAAACTACACATGATTCTATGTTCTGCTGCATATTTTTGCTATGTGAATAACAGTGACTAAGAGGCTAATAGAAATCTGTTGATTGTCACTGTAAAGAATAGCTCACTATATGAGAGGTCTTATTCAGCAGAAGTTGCTGCAGCTCTGGTGGGTATAAACAGGCTAACACACCGGTGTGTGTGGTCACAATTTGATGCCAGCATTCAAATTCACAACTAAATAGAATCTGTGTCCATATCAACCTCTTTTCAGCATGCTATATTTCTTAATGCTGCCAAAATAAAAGTGGTATTTGGATATTTGGATATTTATTTCAGGTGATGAGTGAGATGAGATTTAATCTAGAGGAATTTATCCACCACCCAGAACCTGAGTAATGTTTTTGTTCTAACAGAAAATTACACAGCGATACATTTGCAAAGGAATGAGTGCTGGATTGAATTTGTCAGGTTTTTTTTTTTTTTTGCTCTATTTTTTTTTTTTTACAGGCCTAGGTCCTTAGTAAAAGTCCAGACGGTGATGTTTTAACATTCCTGATGTGATATGGCCATTATTTCATCTTATCAGCAATACTTTCTGTGTTGGGCATGTATCGTTTTACCAGCCATCATCATTTTACACACAGAAACAGATTGGATGTCCAGAGTGCAGTAATGTGTAGGTTGGTCACAGTGCTGAGGCTGAGCCTCATATCATGCATTATCAAAACACAATGCCTGAGGGTTGTTAACCTACTATACTGTTTGTATGTGTGTGTGTGTGTGTGTGTGTGTGTGTGTGTGTGTGTGTGTGTGTGTGTGTGTAGTAGTAGCTTACATGTAGGTATAAACACAAGAGAAAAAAATTTTCTTAGCTAAAAAGGGCCACAGTCATAGTTCTGGACTGAAGTTTTATAACTGTGGGTGTTTCATGCTTCAGCATGGCTAGAGAGTTGAGTACAGAGCAGGAAGTAGAGCATCGTCAGGATAATGATGGCTCTGACTGATAGATCTGCGTGTCTGTGTGCAGACACGCAGATCTAGGATCGGGTTTCTTTCCTGTTTACCGCTTTCGGCTCTCAGCTCTCAGCCCTTACTGGAAACCCTTCTGCTCACCCAGGAAATGGGCTTTGCTTCCAGACACAGGGCCACCACATACAGCCCTCTGTTAATAGCATTTATTTGTTTATCTGGACCAACTTTTGGCCTCTTCCTTATTGGATTTGGACTCTCAACAGATCCCCTCAGTGATGGAAAATGGATACAACCCCGTTATAAGCTAGCGAGAAAGGGAGAGGGTAAGAGGAAAAGAGATAGGTGCGTACAGTAGAATGAGAAGTAGGATGAATAACACAGTCTGGATGCAGCAGTGGATCCAGCTGTGGGCTAATGCCTCCCATCCCTTATGTTCTTCTCCTATCCTGGGAAAGGACTGACATAGAGAGTGCATCAAATCTAGAGAGAAAAGCAGGCGACCAAGGCGGGCATCCATACAAAAGCAGCACTTTAGCCCTCCCCAGGCCCCCATGCACCTCCTTCAATCACCCAGGCCAGGCTCCCCCCACTCAAGCATCCCTAACGAGGGGTTAACGCAGTGCCAGCACACCCATTATTGAGTGAATTTAGCACCTCGGACAGCGCACTAAAAATCTTTATTGCTTCGCTGACCCCCTCGTCATGATCGTGCCTGCATGTTGTGGGGGTGGCAGCAGAGACGGACTCTGATTGAAAGGCAATATGTCAGCTAGCGGGCGGGCACACATGCTCGGGGGCTCGTTCACAGCGAGGGTTACACACCGAGGGTGAGAGCAATTTTCTGGTTGTCGCGCCCCAAGCACATTTCCTCAGCCCCGGCACATTAACTTTTAAAAAGGGTTCCACGGGAGCTCCAGGCACCTTCTTCGCCTATGAGGGGAAAAAATGAAGAGGAGTGAGATGGAAGGGAGAGTGAGAGAGGAGAAAGAAAATGAATACAGAGTAAAGAACACAGTAAATAAATGTTTAATGTGTGGGAAGGTATGGTAATAAATAGGCTTCTGGTTGAGGAGCTGAGACTCAATTACCTACAAGAGAAGGGTATTATATGTACACATCCATCCCCTCCCAGCCAATAGGGCATTTATTTACCTCTACAAGCATGCATTCATCTGTTTCACTGTGTATTTGTATACATGTATTATACATATAATAGACCTTATTAGTATTGGATGAGGAATGGAGGTTGCTCTACAGTAAGTGTGTTATGAGGTTTAGTGTATTGTATGGATGATTCATGCATATGGGACACACACAGCTGGGGACACAAGTATGGGTTGGAGTGCAGGCAGGACTCTGAAAAAGAAACATATAAGACCCTTAATATGGCATAATCTATAGAGGGTCTTGCATGTTATTTACATGTTTAAATAAATGTAGTATTGGCCAGGATTGGTGGATTTGTGGTACATATAACACTCTTCTTTTGCAGGCAACAGATAGACCTACATGACACACAGTTATTCTTTGATCTATCACACTGTCAACTTAAAATTGTGCCATTTCAATTTGTCTTGCCCTCTGCTCTCCTTAGGGTTTTATATATATATATATATATATATATATATATATATATATATATATATATATATATATATATATATATATATATATACTACTGAATAGTTACAGTGTCCTTACTTTATTTTTTTAAGTATTATAAATTAAAAAGGTTTACAATAAAGAATCAGTCACTAATCAATATAACTACAGTATTTGAATTGTTTTTTTGTCAATAGGAAGTGATTCTGAAGAGAGCAGCAGACCTTGTAGAAGCCCTGTATGGGATGCCTCACAATAATCAGGTGTGTAACCTCCTCACCAGGACTCACAACCATGTAAAATACAGAAGACAAAAAAGATACAAGCAGAACAAAGCAAAATACAAAATGTAGCCATCTTTAAACATGATGTACTTTTACAGTCAGGCTGACTTCAGAGGAAAGGTAAAATTTATAAAGACAGTGTATCATGTCACATTGTACAGTATTTCCCTAGTCTCCACCAAAAAGTCGATCCTTATGTACACATCAACATAACTCATCAACATAACAGAAACTTCTCTATTGTTGGTTGAAAGAGCTCAAGGGGCCTCTTCCCTGCAGAGAAGCAGTTGGCCACTCTTGTAAGGCAGGTCATCGATTGCAGGGTTGAGTGCTGAAAGTGCAGAGCTGCTGAATTATTTAGGATAGTGAATGGGGGTCTGCCTCTGGTCATGTCTGTCTCAGAGGAACCTCTTTCCTATCCATCTCACCTTTCCCACAAATCCTCAGACCTTGTCATTTATCATACAAATATTCTTATAAGGACTCAATTGTGGGGGTAAATTGTGAGAGATGTATGTTCAGTGAAGCGTGCCGGATCGCCTGCTGTTTATTTGTAGTGCTTTGTGCTCATCTGACTGATAAACACAGCTTTATTGAGCATGGGGAAGATAAATCTATTACTCATAATTTCTTTTATCCTATCCCACATTATCATCTGTCCCAGTCCCACAGACGTACTGTATACTCCAAACACACACATTACAGCTTCAGTCTTACATTTGACTTGGTTTGCAGTATCATATATTTGATTTGATGTTCGTATAGCTTGTTCTGTTTAGTTTAACCTTGATGTCAGTGTTGCTCATGACATGACATGGTGCTCATGACAGGAGATCATACTGAAGAGGGCAGCTGACATCGCTGAGGCGCTCTACAATGTACCACGCACCCACAACCAGCTCTCCGGTCTAGCAAACAGTTCTGTGCACACTGGCATGATGGGTGTCAACTCTTTCCATGGCCAGCTTGCTGTTAACGTCTCTGAATCCACACAGGGAGCCAATCAGGGTAAGAGGAGCCGCCCACAGTCTTCTCTCTATTCAGTAGCCAAAGAAAGAGAAACAACCATGGGAACATTGTATGTAGCTCTGAGCCAGTGATGCTGTGCTAGCGTGGTGAGAGAGCTGCAACCAGAAGGAAAAGCGAGCCTCATACTCTGCTCTCAGAATTTGTCGTCTCCTTTTGCTCCCTCCGTGACAGTGAGTGATTTGTGTTAAGTCAGCGGTAATCTATCAGGCGTAGGATGAAAGTGTTGCGAGCAGAGTCACGATGTGTGCTGCCTTTTGTAGCAGACAGCAGGGGACTGCTGGAGCATGAACTTCCTGCTGCTTTCACCCATGTCAACGTATAATGCATTGATGTATATTTATAGTCCATGTCCCTTTTCCTCCTAACCCCCTCCCACACTATATATATGATTTTTATTGGTCTTGACCTTTTTATTGACAGAATTGGGGGAAATGCAGACTTGGAAAAATTATACAGCAGTTCCTGGATAACACAGATCTCTGTGACAGGGGAAATTCAGAGCAATCTGTAAATCTGTAAGAATCTAGGCTTTCTTCATCATTATGAAGATTTCAGCCAATGAATGGACAGACTATTGCTGTTACTAAATCAGTACTCAACAATCAACTATATATATATTTGGTGAGCCTTGACCCATCCTTGCTCTTGAAAGACTAGGCCTTTTTTGGAGCCTCCCTATATGCTATGATTAGACGATTGCCTCACCTGTTTCACATCACCTTTTTATTTCAACTTGTCACATCGGTATTAGTCATAAATTTCAAAATAAACATTTGCCTTCAAAAAACTATGCAGTTGATTAGGTAAAACATCAAATACCTTGTCTTTCTACATTGTTTTTTTAAATACAAGGCAAAGTACATTTACAAATCACTCCTCTTTGTCCCGTTTTTCGGAATTGTGGTTATATATTATTTTGTGGTTTATATATATATATATATATATATATATATATATATATATATATATATATATATATATATATATATATATATATATATATATGATCCTCTCTTTAACCATTTAATCACATTTGTGTGTGTGTGTGTGTGTGTGTGTGTGTGTGTGTGTGTGTCAGGTTTCAGTCGGAACACAAGTAGTGTGTCTCCTCATGGTTATGTGCCCAGCACTACGCCCCAGCAGAGCAGCTACAGTACCGTGAGCACGAGTATGAACGGTTATGGTAACAGCGGCATGACCACGCTAGGAGGATCGCCCAACTTCCTAAATGGCTCAGCTGCCAATTCCCCCTATGCCAGTGAGTACAAGCCACCTCTCTTTTCTCTCATCCAGTTCCAGAACAGAGTCCATTCATATAGTCAATGCTAGAACTTCACTGATAACTGACCCTCCAAGCAAAAGAACTGATCAGAATATTATATTTCTGTAGCTGTGGTTATACACAAAACATTTCTGGTGTGTGTAATAGAAGCCTTTGTTACTTTATTACTGGAGGCCACTTGACCCAGCAAAGAGATTCAGCTCTACGACAGGGACATTAACTATGAAGCCTTTTACATTGTGGTGTGAAACAAACAGTAATGGTCTAATGGTGAAATACGCAGATCCATTAGAGACAGCTATGATAAAGCAATAGATAAAGCTATTACTTTGTGTATGTGTCTATAAGAGCAGAGATAAATTTACACCATTTCTTTGCTGGAGCACACTCAACCATAATGTCCAGCCATTCATATAACACCAATCTTCTACCATGGCTTCTAAATTAAAGAGCCTTAATTAAATCAATAAACTAATTGCAGGAGAAGCAATTCAATTTAGAAGCTTTGATTCGTACATGTTAACAAGTATTTTAACAGGCTTGGTGACTCTGCACAGACACTTTCAATCGATGTGGGAGGGCAGACTTCAGAGGCTCCAATTTTCATTAATTGATCAGCAGGGCCTTCATAAACGGATTATGACATTATCAAGAGACTTTACATGGGAAAGGGTCATAAAATTTTAAGCATAGTATAGTAACAACAATAAAGGCAGAAGATAATTTCAGAGACAGGCTGAAATATAACTGTGACAGTAAAAGCACTGAAGGAGAAAATGTTCTTTGTGTATTACAAGAAGAAGGTGCAAATAGTGACGGTCAGAGGACGGGCCAGGATTATACATTAGGCATTTGATCTTCAGAGTTAGTGTTTTTTCATCACTAATTGGCCTTGTAACAACTTTATGTATGTAACAGTTATATAAGATGTTTCAGTGATCATGTACTTATTATCCTGGTTGTGCATAATGACTCCAGTCTCCATGCCTCACATTGGTCTGTATGATGTAGGACTATAAGGCATGTTCTAACCCATCCACTCATCTGTTTTCCTCTATACCTCCCTCTTTTTTCTCCTCAGTCGTGCCCTCGAGTCCCACCATGGCCTCCTCCACCAGCCTGCCCTCCAATTGCAGCAGCTCCTCAGGCATATTCTCCTTCTCGCCAGCCAACATGGTGTCGGCTGTTAAACAGAAGAGCGCCTTTGCCCCAGTGGTGCGTCCCCAAGCCTCGCCACCTCCCACCTGTACCAGTGCCAACGGCAACGGTCTCCAAGGTGAGGGTAGTGTCAGGCTCTGCAGAAACACACAGCATAATGTGAAAATATGGATATAAGCTTTGCACATAGACCCTTTAATCCTTATGCTATTTTCAGGTGAAGATGGCGACAAAAATTTATTTTACACCATGTGGTTATCTCATTCAACATGAACTGAAATTAAAATTGAAATATCACATTTAAACATTATTATTATTATTATTATTATTATTATTATTATTATTATTATTATTATTATTATATATTTTTGAATATAATTTTAAAGGCACTGGTTTATGTAAATATATAACATCATATTGTTTACTCGCTTGTCAAATATCTGCCACCAAGCCCATATGCTACATAGTGCTATAACAATGTTAAAAAATTGCATGGAAATAACATTTGTTGGGTACTTTATCTGACTATAAATAATTGCATTATTTTTATTGTTGTTATTATTATTATTATTATTATTATTATTATTATTATTATTATTATTATTATTACAGCGTCATCAACAACAACAACAACAGTAATAATAATAATAATAATAATAATAATAATAATAATAATATAGCATTTCTATCAAATCAAAAGAGATGTCCCTATAGTGAACAGAGTGTTAATATTAATATGATGTACTTTATATTTCACTACATTAAATAGCACAAATATTTTTGTTAATTAGAGCTTAATGAAAGGACCAACTCTGATTCTCAGTTGTATAAATTACTGTGTAACTTAGAAAATACCACATTAGTATTATCTTGTACTAACCTTCTGATCTGTGGCCCTAATGTTAAACCTCTCTCTCTCTGTGTCTCTCTCTCTCTCTCTCTCTCTCTCTCTCTCTCTCTCTCTCTCTCTCTCTCTCTCTCCCTCTGTCCCAACATAAAAAGTAACACTGTTCTTATTTTCCCTTTTTTTCCCCACTCGATCCTTCCTGTGACCCTTCTCCCTCTCCATGTCTCCAGTAGATCAGTCTTTTGTGGACTCTAGCAAGTATTCCACAGCCAGCTCCCTGCAGGGACTGGCCTTCTCCTGAAGTATGTGACATCTGTATCTCTCTCTGTCTTTCCCCCTTAGTCCATTAGCATGCCTGTCATTTTAGCCTTCTTTGCACCCTACTCTTCATCACCCTACTCTTCCATGCTTCTCTCTCCTCTGCTGGGTTGCTGAGGACAGACTGTCCATCACTGTCAGCATGCCATTTGTGTTTACTTTCCTTCATGACTTCCTGTTTCCTGTTTTCTGCCCCTCGCTGCAGTTTCAGAAGTGCTGCTTGCTAATCCTGTTCTCAGTTGTTTTTGTATGGTCTTTTTTTTTTATCATAGTTTCGTATACCTAGTGTATAGTCACCGCACATAACCTCAGTGATACTGCATTCATTGTACACTCAGGCCTAATTTTACTCATTTTCTCTCCCAAATTGTATTCGGATAAATATGTGCACAGTGAGTCGGTGTGTTGCAAAGTGATATTTACAAAGATAATTGTCTGAATGACACAAATGGGGGAAGCACAATTTAAATGAGATTTTTGTATATTTTATATGTTTTCACTAGCCACAGGGGGTACTGATCTCAAAGAGCCTCCTGGAAAAATAAAACTGAAACCAAAACTCATAACACAGATTAAAGGTGATAAGATACAGTATCTCACAAGAGTGAGTACACCCCTCACAGTTTTGTAAATATTTGATTATAACTTTTCATGTGACAACACTGAAGAAATGACACTTTGCTACAATGTAAAGTAATGAGTGTACAATTTGGACATTTTCACTTAGGGGTGTACTCACTTTTGTTGCCAGCGGTTTAGACATTAATAGCTGTGTTGAGTTATTTTGAGGTGACAGCAAATTTACATTGTTACACGAGCTGTACACTCACTACTTTACATTGTAGCAAAGTGTCATTTCTTCAGTGTTGTCACATGAAAAGATATAATCAAATATTTACAAAAATGTGAGGGGTGTACTCACTTTTGTGAGATACTGTATGTCAAAAACTGTTCAAAATAAACATGAATGTGAAAATAGTGTAGACGTGAGTGTATATTGTGTTATGCAGGGTGGCTTGTTAACACAGTATAGCCCCGCCTGTCTTTCAAAGATAAAAAATAAAAATTTCAGTTTATTTTTTCCATCCACCTTGTCTTATTTCTGGTTAACAAATGTTTAAAAGAGTATTATTTTGGATTTTTGTGAGACTGAGTGCAACAGCACCACCAGCGGTCAGGCGAGAGTATGGGCTGACTGTAACAAGCCCAGCACTGTAGATTCATGCAGCCAATCAGTAGCAGTCCTGTAACATGATTACATGCCTCCTAGTTTTAATCTCCATATAGTCTAATATCTTTCAGCCTGTTTTAGTGACATTTCCATTATGCATCCTCTGTAGGAATATGAAAAAGTGAATGAATATGAAAAAGTGGATTATTATTAATGATCTATTATTATTTTTTATTTTTTTCAGTAAACTACGTTTGGAGGAAAAACTAAAAGTTGGTGTATTGAGTACACTGTCTAATCAAAGTACAAAAGGACACAAAAGAACAGATAACCATAACCATAAGTTTAGTGCTTTTTGTTTCAAAGAAAGGATTACGAATTTTCTATTTACTGTGTCTGGTATTCAGAGGAAACACAGCATGAACTCAGTAGAACATTTTGTAATAATAATCCAGCTGCTTGGTTTACTAATTTGCCCCAAAATATTTACAGTCACAGCATTAAACAAACACCCAGAGAGACTTACAGATGATGATTATGATGATGATGATGATGATGATTATTATTATTATTATTATTATTATTATTATTATTATTATTATCATCATCATCATCAATGACACTACAGACCATGGTAGTAAATTATCTTGCAAGTATTTTTGTGGCTATTACCATGTCTGCATGTGTTTTACACTCACAAACCTTTAGTAAATCAAGGCCTCAGACTAAGTATAGACAGGAAATAGTAACCCTTAAGCTTTCACACAGTGTGGTCGGATAGTCTGTGCTGAGAGTTCAGTGTAAAAGTAATTGAGTCTGATAGGCAGACAGCGCTTATCATGGTGTAGTAAGTGCTTCCTCTCACTGTGTACAGCACCTATGACCCTGATGAGGTGCAGTTCATCCTCCCCACCCTTCCACTGAGCTAGTATGAGGCACTCAAGTAATAGGCTGGGAATTAAAGCAGAGTATGGAGGGCCGATCAATAGGGCGCCAATATGGTATATGAAAAATCACCAGTAGTGTTGAGGTCTGTAGAGCATAGAGAGGTGAGGAAATACAGCATGATCTCTCATGTGGGGAATCTTACATTCCCCTCGCTCTGCTTCAAAATTTATGCAACTTTTTTTTTTGCCTGTATTGCTGGAATCATCAGCTTTATGAGCTTCTCGGACCTGTGAGGAGCACATGCTGTTTGTCTGTGCTGGAGGTATTTATGCAGGCAGTCAAGTTAATGACACTTAGAATATGAATTTACGATATTTGTTTATTTATTGGTTGCAGGTTTGTTTGTCATTTGACA
Source organism: Ictalurus punctatus (assembly GCF_001660625.3). Taxonomy (NCBI): domain Eukaryota; kingdom Metazoa; phylum Chordata; class Actinopteri; order Siluriformes; family Ictaluridae; genus Ictalurus; species Ictalurus punctatus. The sequence continues at coordinate 6,382,506 of NC_030423.2, read as the reverse complement.
CATGAAGGAATAGATGAACAGCAAATGTGATCTAGTCTCAGGGGACAAGGAGTAGACTGTAATCTGTCTTATTCACTTTATTCAAAGCAATTGAAATGGTGTTTCTGAAAGGCATTCCCTGCAATTAAATTCGACCAGCACATAAACTTAGCAAGATCTCAGTCTTTTGACCATTGGAATACGATATTAGTCTCCTCTAGCCATAAGAAACTAGGTCCTTGTGGGAGACAGACATTGTTTAATGTATTCCACAGCACTCTCAAATTATAGCTCAAGCACGGAGGTTGTCCTATAGTCTTATCACTAATTGTGTAGATGAATTGTTCACATAATGGGTCCCTGATGGAGGAGGGGAACTGATTTACAACCATTAAACCGAGTTATTATTTTTCCTGACAATTGACTCTAATTAAACATAGAGGACATACACAATTGCGACAGATCAAAGAATCATATAAAGTCTCAGTGTATGCAAAACTGCGATTTCAACGAACAGCAAGCAAGACTCAATATTTTTCACTATTCAAAGCAATTCAATTCAATTTTATTTGTATAGTGGTTTTAACAATAGACATTGTCTCAAAGCAGCTGTACAGAAACATATAAACACAGAATGCAGATTTTAAGTGTGTGAATTTATCCCTATTGAGCAAGACAGTGGCGACTGTGGCAAGGAAAAACTCCCTAAGACCAACCAGAAGTAGAGCTTTCAGGATGGATCAGGCAGATCCAGAGAGCAGAAAGGGTCAGGATGACTGGCATCTCCATAATATCATGTGTAGCTCGACAGAATGGGAGAGGGTGGTAAAAAGAGGGAGAGATCATTAGGTATGCTTACTATTGGATAATGGATAAGACTGTGTACTTTGCATTAAAAAAGTCTATTCATGGTAAGCTTGAGTAAACAAATATATTTTCAGCCTGGACTTAAACACTGAGACTGTGTCTGAGTCCTGAACACTAATTGGAAGGCTGTTCCATAACTGTGGGGCTTTGTAAGAGAAAGCTCTTCCCCCTGCTGTAGCCGTCACTATTCCAGGTACCAACAAATACCCTGCACCTTTTGATCGAAGTAGGCATGGCAGATCATAAAAGGTCAAAAGTTTGTTCAGGTACTGTGGTGTGAGACCATTCAGTGCTTTATTAGTATATTATAATATTATACTAATAATATAATAATATAATAATATACTAATATTATTAGTATTTTATAATCAATGCGAGATTTTACTGGGAGCCTATGCAGTGTGGATAAGCTCAGGGTGATGTGGTCATATCTTCTGGTTCTAGTTAGGACTCTAGCAGCTGCATTCTGGACTAACTGGAGTTTGTTTATGCTCCTCCAGGAACATCCAGACAGTAAGGCATTACAGTAATCTAGTCTAGAGGTTACGAAAGCATGAACTAATATTTCTGCATCATGTAGTGACATTATATTTCTTATCTTAGAAATATTTCTGAGATGAAAGAAGGCTTAGTCTCAAATGAAAGACCGGGGTCAATAATTACTCCAAGTTCTTTTACTGCTGTACATGATGAAACAGAAAGGCCATCCAGAGTTATTATGTAATCTGAAAGCTTACATCTAGCTGCACATGGTCCCAGTACAAGTACTTCTGTCTTATCAGAATTAAGTAGAATGACGTTAATACACATCCAATGTCTAACGTTCTTTACACATTCCTCAACTTTATTAAACACTATAACTGACTCATTCACATGGTCTCCTTCTGTTGTCTGTTTTTTCCTTCATTCCCATTGGATCTTTCTTTGGTTGTCAATGCATGCGTTCTACAGCATGTGCCCGCAGTTTAACGCTCTTTCTTTCTCCTTTAAGTATTTTGTTCTGTTTTCCTTTGTATCATATTTCCTTCTTTACAGTAATAAATAATTATTACACTATGTATTTTATAATCAATCAGTGGAATAGTTGGAATCTAAGCCAGAATAACTGTGGGGCAAAGAGATTTCGATTTGTTCATTTCATTTAAACAGCGTGTGCATACCAGATGCTCAAACTGCTTTTATTTGGAACTGTTACATGGAACTAAACACTGAAGTAAGATGATACATGACCTAAAGGCCTACATTCTCTCTCTCTCTCTCTCTCTCTCTCACTTTCTCTCACTTTCTCTCTCTCTCTCTCTCTCTCTCTCTCTCTCTCTCTCTCTCTCTCCTGAACAGCGATCACAGGGATGATCGTTCCTCCCATGTAGTGGCTCCCAGGCTGCTGATGAGACACGTTTTATATCAGCTCATGCTCAAAACCCCCTCAGCCTGGACCCTGAAGGTCTGCCTGTCTCCATGAGGACAAGGAGAACAAAAAAAGAAAAACCCCAACTTTGAAAACTCAGGCCTTTTTACAAGGAATTTGAAATGAATGGAAAAGTCTGGGGTGTTGGTTTGATTTTTTTCTAAATTAATTTTTAAACTCGAAGTCGTTTTGAAGTGAACATTATATGCGTTTTATACAGACTGTACCATACACATATGACACTATGAAAGCAGTTTCATCTGTAATGTTCCTGTTGTATAGCAGTGAGGGGGGAAATGCAGTTCTGTTTAAAAGGTGAATTTGTTTTATGTTTTTGAGATGTTTAAGAAATTTATAATACTGAACAACTGTGTAAACAGGTGTTTTCTGTACAAACAAATTGAAAATGAACTCTTTATCATGGCGCTAGTCCATGGCCAACAAATGAAGTTTGCCGTACACGTTGCTTTTTGTTTTGTTTGTTTAAGTTTTACCACCATATTCAGTCATCTTTTGTATTGGTTGTCCAGATACATGCTGGTTCGATAATCTGTCTTTATGGACAGGAGAACACAAGAAAAAAAGCAGTCATGAGTTGATTTTCATTAGCCCACTGTGAAGATCCCAGACCCACATCCTGCTCCCAGGGAGGAGTGCTTGGGGAATAGAAATTTTTTAATTAATCCATATTTATATTTGTACAAAAATAATTTGCTGCTTATCAGTGCCAGAATATGTACTACACAGCAAAGAAAGTACACTATGTGTTGCTATGCTGTTAGCTTTGAAAATATTTTTTACACGTCCTGAAGGATGTTTGTATGAGGCAACATAATGAAGTCATAAGAAACAATCTATATGAATATGAATTTGAATTTGAACAGTTGTTGGTTTAGTTCAAATGAAAAATAACAAAATACCACAAGCCTGTGATTATTACTTTTTCTCCGTGTGTCATCTTTGCTGTGAAGGATCAAATGAAGGGAGGCAGGAGAGGAATGCACGCCTGTTCTGGCTGCTAAAACAAACATGAAGAAAATGAACAGAGGATGTTGATATTTAGCTGTAACATCCTCTTCTTCAAAAAGTGTTAAACATTCAACTAACGACCATTTAATCAGCTCTCTCTGCTAGTCAATTATTTTGTATATATGCTTTTTTTGTTGCAAAAATGTTACATATATTTATATATTGAAATGTCTTATGGCAGCTTTTCAGTTTAGTATCACCAGTGATCTGTACTCTAATCTGATCTATTCTAAGCTAACCCTCTCACTGACTGTAGTAAGGAAAAGCAACAGGAACAGGAAACCAACACGAATCTGCAAATTAAAACTAGGTTCTGTAAAATGTTCATGTACATGATGTATTTAAAGTTTGTACATTGCTTTTCTGCCCTCATTTGATTCAAGTGTGGAAGTTTATATGTGATTATGTGCCGTTGTATTCGCCACCTTTGTCTTTGTTTTTGAAATGTACTTCATGGATTGTTTCTATTTACTTTTCAGGTTTGCCATGTTCTCATTTTTAAATTACATTCATGAAAAAAAAAAATCCATTGTCTATTTTTGAACAATTTGTAAGTTAAAAGAATTTGTTTCATTTTTGGCCTTTTTTTAATGTATGGAAAAAGTAGCATCTTATTCTGATAGCATTTAGTAGTGTAGATTTTTAAAATATATATATATAAATATATATATATGATGAATATATAAATCTATCTTTTTTTGTTGTTGCTTACAAAAGTTAATACTGTTAAACTAATAATATGCATGGGCTCTTCTCTCCTGAGAGTGACAGTTCCATTTTGTGTGTTGAAACCAGAGGGGATTTTTTTTTTTTTTTTTTTTTGATGAAATATGAAAATACTTTCTTTCTCTTTTGGGTTTACTTTCCTATGCTTCTCTATTCTTTTTATTTGTTAATTATTTATGCCTGCTTATATACCTGTATATTTCTGTCTTAGTCTTTTCACTTTACCAGTACCAGCAGTTTAGATGCCTTAACAATGCAAGCTAATAAGCATACAATCACTTGCACAGTCCCATCACCACCATTCTATAATGCCATCAACTTTCTTATGGGACAGATTTCTGACATAAAAAAAAAGCACAAATTGGGCAGTTTTACCTAAATACTGTTAATAAAACCCCGCTAATCAAAGCAGGGAAAGGGTAAATGAAGGGTTTGTGTTTTTTTGTATTGGTTTGGAATATGAAGTATAATGTGGAAGATAATGTTGTGTATGGAGAGACTGTATGATTCATATTTAATGTGTATTGTAGCTATGTATTTTGCAAAGGGAAATGGGGTGCACTTTATTATTAATTTAAAACAAAAAAAAACTGCCTTTTTAATTTTGTTTGTTTTATTAGTGTGTGAGTGGGAAAACCCTAAAAAGCCATATCATTTAAGCCAGAAGTTCATATTTAGCTTACAGAGTGCCGATATGATGGTGTAACTCTGCAGATGGTAGCACACTTTACTTTGTGCGTGTGTGTGTGTGTGTGTGTGTGTGTGTGTGTGTGTGTGTGTGTGTGTGTGTGTGTGTGTGTGTGTGTGTGTGTGTAATGCTGTCTTAGTGCTCCATTAAGTAGCACTGACACATTTCGCCCTCTGGAGTGAGAAGTCTGAATGTCAGAGCACAACATGTTGCCTCTCAGGCTCTTACGCTAACTGTGTTTGCTTTGCTGTTAACCCTCTTTCTTCTGCAAGCCAAATTGCCTGTTGGAACAATATTGCCAACAGAGCCCTGAGTGTTTAGGCTGAAATGTGCGTGGCCCTTTGTGAGCAAAATAAAGTGCTGCTTTCTGTAGTGTGTGTTACCGTCAAACAGAGAATATGGCTTTTCATGAACCAATGTTGAGTTTGTTTTTCTCTCTCTTTCTCTCTATGTGTGTGTGCTTGTGTGTGTGTGTGTGTGTGTGTGTGTGTGTGTGTGTGTGTGTGTGTGTGTGTGTGTGTGTGTGTGCGTGCATGTGGACATTTTGACAGAAGCCACTGATGAAAAAGCAGTGCTTGGGCTTGTCTATCACATTCTCACTCTTTCAGAGTGGAACAAACTTTTCCTTTCATATGAATTATAAATATATGGCTGTCCTACAATGGCCTCTTTGTACACGTTTCCATCTTTCTGATCAGGAGGAACAGCTGATAAAGCAACAAGCATTCTACATAACACAGTACTCAAACCAAAAAAGCTGGTTCCCATTTTTCCTTTTCCTCTAATCTTTTCTCTATTTTTTGTTTGTTTGTTTGTTGTTTTTGTTGTTGTTGTTGTTTTTGTTGTCATGTCTTTGAATGGATCCACACTGAGCAGTTCTGTTGACAAAAACTACTGTATAGATTGTTATAATTTTTTTTGGATGAAGGCTGTAAAATAACTTTTAAAATTCACAATATTAAATTAAAGTTACTTCTTGTCTGTGATCTTGCAAGTATCCTTTTCTTGTTTCAGGTAGTGCTCTTTTGATACACGTATACATGGATTCCCAAACTATTTTCATCTATAAGGTTTTGCCCTCTTCCGTTTTCTGATAGACGCTTATAAGTCCCTGAATGTAAAATCATTACAAACACTTGTTTTGGAGCTTAGATTCTCCACATGACCCTCAATCCCCTTCAACATCCCTCCATACTATTACTACTGATTTCTCTTAAAAAACGAATGTTTTTTTTATGAACGTCCCCTAATGTTAATGATGGGCTCCAAAACTTATTAATTGACCTGCACGTTTTGTTTAATTGATTCATCAATTGCATTTACAGTCATCAGCAAAAATTAATCCTTTTTTTTTTTTTACTTTGCGTAACTGGTTCAACACCCTCTTGTTGTAAAAGTCGTAAAGCTTTTTTACTGAACTTGACCCCAATAGGTGAGCTTTGGAGTGAGCTGCAAAGGAACCCTGAAACAGTAATGAAAAGTAAGTTTGAATCATTAATATCAGTTAAAAAAAAAAATCAAAGCACTGCCTGGTTTCAGCACTATAGGGATTATTGTTGTTTGTACATCTGATTTGTACTAAATAAAGAAATGATATAACTAAATGACTAATTGGAGGAGGGTCAAAAAACCCACATGAGAAAAACATTAGTATTTTAGAGTAAATTTACTATAGAAAATGTAGTAGAATTCCTGTAGTAAATACTATCGTGTTCTTGAACCTTACTATAGTAAAAATACTATAGTAAATTGCAGTGATATGTGGTAATTTGTTGTGGTAACTCTAGTAACTATAGTAACTATAGTATAAATATAACCATAGTAACTATAGGAAACTATAGGAAAAAAAAAAAAAAAAATACAGTCATTACTGTAATAAATTTTCTAGAACTGTACTATACTGTACTACAATATGTGTGACAAAATTCACAGCACAAGTGAATGTTGTAAAAAATTTTAGGGCATTATAATGAACACTAGAACACAGTAGTATCCCATAGTATTCTATAGTAACTCTAATATTTAAAACTGTTTATCAATCACTATTTATTTATACAGTATGCAGTAATATATATTAACAAAATGTAGCAAATACTATAATATAGTACATTATAATAAAATTTACTACAGTGTACCATAGTAAATACTAAAGTATACTACAGTATTTTTTCATGTGGGAATTGAGCAAGAAGCCCAGACTTTTACAAGAGAGTCAGGTTTTTAATCATTTACATAACAGTGAGATGATTTTATAGATTTAATATTACACAGTAAGTTAGTTCTGCTGTTTTAGTACACTAGTAAACTAAATGAAGAATAAAGTGATGCGGTGCATGCTTCCTTCTTCAGCTTTATTGTTCAAACAGCTGCTGTGTGGAAGAAGGAGGAAGAGCTTTAGATAGCCATTAGCTAATGGATTATTGAGACACAACCACCACCCTCTTCACCTCCCGTCTGCACCCCTGCCGAGAGCCACTTAACACACAAAGCCTGCTTTAAACATTATAGATCCCTGGTGTGATATCAAGCAACCTCCTTCTGTTCTCTCTCTCTCTCTCTCTCTCTCTCTCTCTCTCTCTCTCTCTCTCTCTCTCTCTCTCTCTCTCTCTCTCTCTCTCACAGAAGTTTATATGCAGGTGAGTGCTGATGTCACTTATCACTGTTGACATTCACAGACAGATTCTTTATAGAGCTGATTTGACCAATCATTGGTAATGACACTGTTGATTACTTTAAAACTACATTTATAAGGGTGTTATCAGAGTCCAAATGTATGACTTTTGTTACAACTTTATCCATATTAACACTGCAGTTCTTACAATAATATCAATATAGTATATTGTATACAGTATTATTATAATATAAATATATTCTCACTCTCTCCCTCAGTCTCTCACTTATTCACTGTTATCAGAAAACAACAAGATTAATAGCTATCTAATATTAAAATAATATGTTTAATTTATGTAGCATTTTTCCAAAGGCCAAGGACACAACAGAAATACAAGCAACTCAAAGCAGTAAAGCAGCATTATAAGGTACAAATAAAAATAACACAGAAGAGAATAGTGTTGACTGAAGAGCTATATTTTACTTTTAAGAACACTAAGTTGTAGATTTTGAGAGACAAGCTAAGTATTCAAGTTTAGGTTAACTTTATTGTCATTCATCCACATACAATGTATAAAACTGAACAAAATATCATTTCTCTCAGACCATGGTGCATAAAAAAAACAAAGAAAGAAACAGTGCAATGTAACAAGACAACATATATGAGGCACAATAGTACTACAAGGAATTGAAGATGCTGTGTGCACACCGAATATAAACATATTTGCATGAATTTAGATATTTAAGCAGATAAGTGCAGCTGGAGTGGAATGCAACAATGGATAATATGTAGCAGTACAAACAGTCTGTGTGTGTGTTGGGGGGGGGGCTTCATAATCGAGAAGGCTCTGCATGCACAGCGTGTCCAAAAGGTGTCCTGGACGGAGGGTAGAGAGACCCCTATGATCTTCTTGGCTGTCCTCACCATGCGTTGTAGGGTCTTACGTCAGATATTTTGCAGTCCCCAAACCATACAGAGATGCAGCCTGCCAGGACACTCTCCAGAGTGCCTCTGTAGAAGGTGGTGAGGATGGTCAGTGGTCGTCTGGCTCTCTTCAGTCTCCGCAGGAAGTGGAGGTGTTGTGCCTTCTTCACTGTAGAGTTGGTCTTGAGAGACCACTTGAGTTCATCAGTGAGGTGCACATGGAGAAATTTGATACTCCTAACCCTCTCCACTATGAAGCCTTTCATAAGCAATGAGTGGAGTCAGTCGGCATCCTCCTAATATCTACAACCATCTCTTTTGGGGTTTTTTTACATTAAGAGACAGGTTGTTTTCACTGCACCATCTCACCAGTTGCTCCACTTCCTCTCTGTATGATGTTTCATCATTTTCACTGATAAGGCCCACCACTGTCGTGTTGTCACCGAACTTGATGATATGATTGGATTCAGACTTGGCAGAACAGTCATCGTGAGCAGCATGAACAGCAGTGGGCTGAGTACACAGCCCGTGGGGGGGCAGCATGATGGTGCCTGATGTTCTGCTGCCGATGCATACTGTCTGTGGTCTCTCTGTCAGAAAGTCGAGAATCCAATTACAGAGGGAGGTGTCAAGGCCCAGGACGAGGAGTTTCTTAACCAGCTGCTGGGGGATGATTGTGTTGAATGCTGAACTAAAGTCAATGAACAGCATTCTAACATAAGTGCCCTTAGTGTCCAGGTGTGACAGTGAGTGTGAGATGGCGTCATTGGTGGAGCGGTTGGGTGGTATGCAAACCGGAGTGGGTCCAGTGAGGCAGGGAGGGCGGATTTGATGTATCTCATGAATAGTTGTTCGAAACACTTCATTATAATATGAGTCGGTGCCACAAAGCGATAATCATTAAGACATGTCACCATTGAATTCTTTGGCACTGGGATGATGATGTTTTTTTTAAAAGCTTGTGGGGACTACAGCTTGGCTCAGGGAGATATTGAAAATGTCTGTGAGGACGTCTGCCTGCTGATTAGCACAGTCCTTGAGTATGCGCCCTGGTATGTTGACTGGACCTGCAGCTTTGTGTGGGTTAACTCTGGACAGGATCCTCCTCACATAAGAAAGAGTACTTGCTCCTTGGGGGATTGGGAAATCTTACATGCTGGTTTGTCATTTAGAGCTTCAAACCATGCATAGAAGTTGTTAAGCGTGTCAGGGAGGTGTGTGTCACTAATATTGGCCTGTGGTGTGATTCTGTAATCTGTTAAGACCTGGATGCCCTGCTACATGCACATGGTGTCTCTGGTATCACAGAAGTTTTTGTTAATCCTCTGTGCATACTGATGTTTAGCTTTCTTGATGGCCTGGGAAAGCTCAGCCCTTGCTGTCCTGAGAGCCGCTCCATCCCCCAACCTGAAGGCAGCGTCTCATGCCCCCAGCAGGGTACAGACTTAACCCTCAGCCATGGCTTCTCGTTGGCACGTGTAGTGATGTGCTTCACAACAGTGATGTCCTCAATGCACTTCTCTATGTACTCAGTCACAGTCTAATCCCTAACCCTAACTTTCCTCATTCACAATTCTTCAAATCCCTAGATGTTGGGATGACTATTGGTTTAAAATCCCGTGACATTCTTCAGGTTCACTTGTGTTTCCCTTAAACCTGGCCATGACAAGTATCAGGTTCTCACAGCACTGAGGAATATATAGCCAGCAGTTGCCACTATGGAAGTGTTCCTCACTACACAAATATCCCTCCCCGGGCAGCATACTTTCACTTAATACTTGGAGATCAAGAGAACTACATACCATGCAGGAGCTAGCCTTGCCTGTAGCAGCAAAATAAATTTAGAAAAGCAGAGCGTCTGAGGCTCCCTGGATGAACACCATTGGAGGATAGGGAGAGCTGAAAAGTGCCTTTGAGGGGGGAAACAGGAGTCCCACCAGGGAACTCAGGTAGACAGGAGAAAAGGGCCAAAAAGGGATGAGCAAGACAAAGATGGCGAACTTAAGAGGTGTAAAAACGAGAAAGAATAACAAGGCAAGAGAGTGGAGGGGAGCTGCCAAAAGAGGAAGAGAGAGTGAAAGAGAGGGTCCTGTGAGATCTGTGAGATCAGAGGGAGACGTTGGAGACAATGGGGGAAGGCGCCAGGAGAGAAAAGAAAGCGACCAGAATCGGTGATGGAGGGGGTACAGGTGGTGGTTGGAGGGGAGGGTATTCCCAAGGGACACATGTCTGTCAGTACACAACACAAAAACACAGGGGCCAAGTTATAGAAATGTGGATGATGGGGAGAGTGATGGAAAGAGGGGGGAGGGACAGTGTACCAGGCCTTGCCTCTCTTTGCATCACACATACTGACGCTTACACACCACACATACACATGTGGTGAAGGCGTTGCTTGTCTTCCTGTGTACATGGCACTCTTCAGATACATCTTTATAAAGAGCACAGATGAGCTGGTGGCTGGTGGCATTAGGTTTAACAAAACATGATGGGACAAAAAAAAATGCCAAGAGTTATTTACTGTCCTGGTTGTGACTTTGGTGTTAAAATCTTCTGTTTGTCCAATTTTCAGTTAAAATTTTTGGACAATTTATATCAATAACATTTATGCTTTCACAATATGTAAAAAAAAAAAAAAAAAAAAAAAAAAAAAAAAAAAAAAAAACATAAAAAAACCTCAATTTATTGATATTTATATTCATATTTTAATTCAGAAATATATTTCATCCTTTTATTCCAAATATATTAAATACTCAATTTCTTGCATTTTCCTTTTTTTTTTTTTTTTTTTTTTTTTTAGGTAGAGGCACTTTTAAATCTATATCTATGTACATTCAATCTATATCTACAGCCATATCTTTATCAAGTTCATTTCAAAAACATTATGTTGAATTGGTAGTTTACTTAAAATAAACTGCTTTGCATGCACAGTCTTCCCTGCCTTCAGAAAAGATACAGTTAAATAATTTCACAAACCAGCTCATAGACCATAAAGCTTTTAGGCAACATTTTATCCATAAAGGATGCAAAGTATTCACTTAACATTATTGTATGAATCAACTGTACAATGAGTACAATGCATTTGTATAAAAAATGTGTTATAGAGCACTGCAGGAATAAGTCATGAAACCCGGAAATGTGTTAGCATTTTAGCACTTAAGGTTCCATCGTCCCAAATTCAGTGGGTTTTTTGAAAGGGTTTTTGGTTAAATGCCTGAAATAAGGGTTGTGGTTAGCACAAGCTCAAGATATTTTCACATTTTATTCTACAACATAAAATACATCAATAATACCTCATTCATGATTTTGTTAAGCCTTTATGTGTCTTGATAAAGACGGTTGCAAACAAGTGGCTAAATGGGACTACAGAGGTTGTCAGGGACATTAAACATTATCGTGCCGAACAGGAAAACTCATCTACTACAGCCTCATTGTGTTTATACTTGCGCTCTTGCAAACTATTCCAAGTCAAATTTTCCAACTTGTAGATTTATCAATTTGTAGCATTGCCCATTTGTCAGAAGCTTAATGGTGGTGATGTTGAAGTCATGTGACCATGGTGTAGTTTGTTTATAACCTAACTTTTTACTTCTGCCGATTGTATTTGGGCTTCAAAATTCATAAAAGTTGTGTTCAATTGTGAAGATTGTCTTAATGAACAAAACATGTAAGAATCATAAACTTTTGTTGGTCACAGAGCTTATTTTCTGCAATACTCCAGAAGCCAATGGAAAAACCTATTGGCTCTTTGTCGAGGGAACCAGGTTTGGCCTACAAAAATACGTTGCCCCTGCAGTACTCTATTGTAATATGGAAATGAATGTGCATATTTCATGATCTACTGACCCATTTGCATATTTGAGTAAATGGTTAATATATAATTAATGTTAAAAAATGTTGTATTGTTGTATTTAGCAGGTAAGTTCTATTCTGATATGAGGGAAAAGAAGAGAAACACAGAAGCAAATCTGAAGCTGCATGCTTTGTGTGTTTTATGACCTCAGATTAGCCTGTCAAAGAGTCATATTTTCACTTTATGCATCCTTGCATGGTTTTGTCCAATCTAGATTTGTGAAAGTGTGTCTATTTTGCACTGTAGACACTTTTTCTCTTCTTATGAATGCAGAGAGATTTATAGCATTATAGAAAGATACAAAGAAAAGGGCAAAGACATAAATTGAGATTTACTTCAGAGCTTCATATCTGACCATTTTGGGGCTGATAATGTGTGTATTGCATAAGCTCTTTTTTTCCATTGTCTGCTACTAGATCAAGGCATCTGGTACAAATAGGTGAATTTTTTATTTGTGGTTTCAAACATACTATGGTACGTGTTAAAGCTGTGCGCTGCCATGCTGATCCTTATCAAGGACTTGTAGTTTGATGACACATTCAGATAGAAAACCAGAAATTGCATTCATTTATTTTTTTTCATCAGTATGGTACACTGTGGGCAGCCCATGCAGTTAAGTGAATTGGCTGCTCTACATTGCCCGTAGTTGGGAGTGAGTATGTAATTGTATGTGAGATGCCTGAAAAAGACTGTCTTCCCAGTCAGGTGTATTCCTGTGTTATTGCTTATGTTGCTGTGGGATTGAACAATTGAACAAATGGGCAGTTCACTGTGGCCCAGTTTTCCACCACATTCACACCTCAGAAACTTGGGCATCACAAACTCTTATTTGAGTGAAACTTAATAATATTAAATGCTTAAATGAAGGAGCATTTAGGAGTTTTAAAGAAACAGGCAAGCACATATCTAAACTTTATTTTAAGTCTGTTTAAAATCATGAGTTATGGTCATGTGGTTTACATGGTCATCTCAGTGCGTTTATCTGGGTTCATCTCAGTACATTTATCTGGGCTTTTGTCTGTATCTCATATTCTTGCCCACTCAAGACCTTGCTGTATCTGAATTGAAAACGAAAAAAGAATCTCTGGCTTTGCAGAGCAGAAAGGCCAATGTGAGACTTTTTAATGGTATGTGTTACACTGCACAGGCTATGGGGTGCAGATGTAAATTTGCCTGATCTGTACACCCACAGTAGGTGCTGCAATGTGCCCCCAGACACTGAAGCATCTCTTGTTGGGTTTGATTCATATTCTAATTGGCATGGGTAATTTGCTGTGAGTTGTACTTAATGAGAGGTCTGAGGGACCTAATGGATGATGGAAACTGCATTTAGCTGCTTAGCTCTCATCCATGCCACCAGCAAGGGACACATGAACTCTGTTAGATAAATTCATATTATATATTTATGGGCCTTTTTGGACGAGGTTTTGTTTTGTTGTTTTTTTTTTTTGTTTGTTTGTTTGTTTAATCTGCATATATTACCATTCTTTTGATTGCTGTGGCTAAAAAAAACAAGCATTTCTTTTCTCATAGATGTAGTTGCTGCCAGTTGGCAGTGATTCAGCTTAGAGAGATGGCTGTGTAATGCATGCAGACCCATTAGCACAGGTATCAGTGTGTTTTTAGCAGTTTATTTATTCTTTTTTTCACTGTAGTAATTATTTATCTGAATGTGTTTTTATGATTAAAACACCATGGCTTCGATAAATGGACAGAGATCACAGTAAATACACAAAGCTAAGTGGTCAGGTCATGGGGGCGTAGCAACAATACAGTATATTACATCCAATGTGTTTGATAGCTGTCACGGTTTAGTGATTTTGTCTTTAGCTTTTGTGATGTGCTATGAATGAAACATTTATCTGCAGCTTTTGATGAATTCAAACAATTAGCCTACGTACAAAGTTCTATACACACACATATTCACGGAGAGAGAGCGAGAGAAAGAGAGAGAGTGAGGGGCTGGGGTCAAAACGTGATCACCTGTGAGTAATGGCCAACATTTACCACATCATCTGGCCCACATAACACTGTGAACTCACAGTGATGAACTCATCCAAATCTGTCAAAACATAGTCACAAGTCACACAGTCACAAGACCATGCTTAGCTCAAACTTCAAATGACACACAAGCACCCTTTGCATTTGGGCCATTTTTAACCAGATTACAAATACGCTTAAAAACTCAATACAATTACCTGACCCTTATGTACTTACAAACCAAATCCTCTGCTATCTTAATACCATTGATGAAATGTACCTGGAAAAGTGATAGTGTAGTAGTGTAACTCATTTAAGGTCCTAATAAAAGGCTCCAATTTAACCAATTCACCATACATTTCTTTGTCTTCATTGTGAAACTACTGAATATTCCTGGTTTATATTCATGTCCTTAATCAGTGTTGCACAACAACAGTCTCACACTGTTCTGGCTCTGAAGGACGTGTGCACAGGGCCACATCAGCCCTTGATTCACTCCTAATGGGGTCACAATGGTGCCATGTTCGGCTGACTGGAATCTTGTGCATCCAATTGACAGAAGCACGTTGATTGATGCTTGGTGGCGGCTTCACATGTTATATATTCTATTCATTTAATTAAGTTTCCTAAGCATCATTAAGTGCCATTATATTGTAATGGGAGAAATGCAGAGTCACAAGTCAAGCTAATTTGTGATTAATGTTGTGTATCAGTGAGAGCAAACGGAAGATTTGCAATTTAATGAGACAATGCTGTATTTAAATGCTGAATTGGTAAAAATGCAAACAGTGACAGAAATTAAGGCAATTTAATCAGAGTGGCAGTGAGTTTCACAAAACATAACAAGACCACTTACTCTTGACACAAAATATGCTCCAGTTGGTCTTAAACCAATATACAAAAGCCTGTGAATGGAATCCAGGTTTATTAGGGGAGACAGCGATTTGAATGTTTTATCAAATTTATGTGCCTTTAAGACTCATTTAGTTTGTAAGTTTTTTCTCACTTCTCTCACTCCCATTCGCAGTCTCACACCTCTTGGGAATTGAATGTCATCATACAGCCCATTTGGATTGTTTTTTTTTTCTCTCTGTCTATCAATCTCTGTTGTGTGTCTGATTGTAAAATATCTCTCCCTCTGTCCTAACATCCATCTGCCTCCCCCCAACCGATCTCAGCCCCCCCCCCCCCCCCCCCCCCCCCCGCCTCCCTCCACCCCCTTGGCAGAGATCATACCCAGCTCCTGGCTCCTCTCCTCCAGGCTGGAGGGCTTGTGAAAGCTTCGTGTTTACAGGCCTTGTTGCCCACAAAAAATCAGCTACAGATTGCCATTAATCTATGCTTGTTGCTGTTGAAGCTCAGCCAATGAAGCAGTGTGTGACCACGGCATGGCCCCATCCACTTTGGAGCCGAGGCTACCAAGCCTCTGTTTAACCCCGGTGAGCCAGAGAGGGCACGCACATATAACTCTTCCTAATGTATTGTCCCTCTCGCAGGTCTCAACAAGCCCCTTCTGCTTGTATGCTGCTATTTGTTACCACTAATTTGACGTGTTTATGGCCTGCCTCCCTTATATTAGATACTCAAAGGAATCGATTCGGCTTAAATCGAAACACCTACAGCCACGCCAGCACGTCAATACAGAGATGAGTGTTTAATCTCAAGGACCAAGGAACACAGTGTCCAGAGGGAGCAAACTTTGCACTTCTAATTTATGTATGTACGTTTCTCAATTACGTTTGAGTGTACATGTTTGTGGGAGTGTTATGTGTTTATTGGAGAGGTGAAGAAGGCTGTGATTTAGTTCCCAGCCTGGAGAGATCAGAAGGGACTGTAAGGGAGAAATACTGAATGCTGCGGCTGTGTGATCTGGCGTTTGTCATGAATTGTGTGTAGTTGTGTAGTTTAATGAGTGGAGACTATGATACTGTAATGTTGTAAATGTGTTCCAGGGTGAAATCATCCCTGAAAGAAGCTATCATTATTTGATTTGTTTTCTACAATATTATGTTATATTTATATATAAAAGACTTCCAAAAGCTCACAGAAAGAGTGTAGCATTCACTCACCACTGTCCCATTTGCTAGACCTGTGTCTTGCCTTGGACTGGTCTAATGGCTTCCAGACCAGCAGGTCAACTGCGTGTTCTTCTATTACTCCTGCTGTCTCAGGTGTACAGTTTTAATAGCTGTACCCCAAAAGCCTCGCAGCCTTCATTTGGGCCCCTCACAATGAACCAGAAAGAGCCAGAGACCACTGCACAGTTCTTGTCAGATTGAGATGTTTCCAGCACTAAACTAAGATGGGGCGGGTGGAGGGGGGATAATAATAAAATAAACAAATAAAAATCATTGCTATTGCAGTTTTCCTCATTTTCTGATTTTGAGTTTTCTTCAGTACCTTGTTTTGTTTGGATTGTTTTGGAAATTTATTTCTGCAAAAATTATGATAAATGTTCAATTCTTGTCATCACAGAATCACAGCATGGGAACCACAGTCTGGAAAGTGGACACTCCAATCAGACTTTTAGAATAAACCAGAGGGCAGTCATTTTTCCATTTGCCCTGATGCCCTCTTGCCACAGCCATTTGCACTGCTGCTTCTTGTGATGGTGTGTTTTCTACAGCCCACATTCATTTGGTGTTTTGCTCTTTCTCAGCATGGGGGAGGAGGGGGGGGGGTCAATCCTGGAGAAGAGGAAATAGAGCGCACAAAGCATATTTCAAGTTTATGAAGCTTGTTCACTCCTCACGTTCCTGCCTGATTACTCCGAGGGAGAGACAGCCCAGGGAAAAAAAGAAGACAGAGGGAAAAAGTCCTCATCTGGAAATGATTAGTTCCTTTTTTGTCTTCCTCTCAGCATTAACACAACGTGACAGGCTATAAGCATTTAGTGCCATATTTCAAAGTTATGGTTTCTAAACATCTGGTGAAGCTCTCTCACGCAGTCTTGGGGGAAAGGAGATCTTTTTTCCACATTGCACAGTGTTTGTTTTGGGCTCAACAAGGTGAGAAACTGCAGTAATGTGAGAGGCCATTGTACAGGAGTGCAGCGGGGAAGATGGGATAGAGGCAGGTATGACACACACACACACACACACACACACACACACACACACACACACACACATACACACACAAACACACACACACACACACACACGCACAGAGGCCACAGCTTTTAACACCCTAGGCAGCAGGACGGAGGGCGCACCTGGCCAGCCTCAGTCACTGCAATGCATGAATCAAGTAGATTGATCTCTCTCTCTCTCTCTCTCTCTCTCTCTCTCTTCCTCGCTCCCGCTCTTGCATACACACACGCGTGCTCGCTTGCTCCTTTACTCACTATGTCCGCATTCATCAGTGTCTCATGAGCTTTTGCAGCCAATTTCACAGCACATTCAAACATACCCTACAATCTGTCTCTTTCTAAAAGTGTACAGTACAGCATACTGTAGCCTATTTGTATTGCATATAAAATAATAACTGAGACACCCCAGATGTTATTATTTTAATCTTTGTATTACATGTGCATTGTAATGATATTGTAAGGTTCACATTTCACTCTATCCTTAGCTAATTAACAAAGGGTACATTGATTATGGTTCTAGAAATGCGTTCCTCTTTCCATGGACCAGTGTCTGATGTGTTTTTCTTGGCTTGCTCAAGTGAAACTTTTGTCATTCATTCAGCATATTTTTTAAAAATTATAAACATTAGAAACCCAAATTACAGTCATGTTTTGGTTTCAGTATTACACCTTCTCAATTATATTTCAAAACAACCAAACTGTTTGACGGCCAAACTGAAAAACCTAAAACAACATTCTATATTTGAAACACATGCTTTTCAAATTAGACCACACCATTATGGTAATGGGAATGTGTAGTGCTCTTGCTCTGGTACAGGAGCAAAACTGGAAACATATAGCCTTGGATGATATAGATGGCTTTTACTGAATATCCTGACACTGAACTCCACAGGGAAACAGACCTGTTTAGGTATGCACTCTAGGTGACCTTATATGCACAGTCTCTCTCTCTCTCTCTCTCTCTCTCTCTCTCTCTCTCTCTCTGTATGTGTGTGTGTGTGTGCGTGTGTGTATACAAATGTAACATTGTATTTCATGAGCTATTTTTGTCCGGTGATACTAAACTTATATCTTTGCTTCTATGTTAAATGTCTAGGACCAACAAAAATAAAGGATGGGATGATTAATGAAACAATGCACATATGTGGGAAAACACATGCCGATACATTTCACACACATTTCTGTAGCATTTCATGCCAAACGAGACGTTTTTATTTTCCTGAGTTGTACTATTCATGGAATGTCCTTGTTATCATGGGCATTTTAATATCCTGGAAAACAGTCTAGCAATGTCATGTCAATGTGCTACACCCTTCATCAATAAAGATAATAAAGCATTTTGTGACTCAGTACTCCCTGATGTGGCCTTGGGAATATCTGCTGATCTACAGTGTATATTTCCACAATGACACTATCACTCTCTGCCCAATATGAATCACATACACTAATAGTTGCAGTGAAATGATGGCTTGAGTGATCCATGCAGATGTCAATAGGCAACAATGCTCTCCAGTCTCCATTGACAAAGTACATCTTACTGGCATGTTGAGTGGAGCTTTAGTTGGGGATGCTTTCTTGTCAGAGAGACTTGTTTTCTCTGGCCCTGTTTAGAAGTTTGTCTTGTAATTTTGCCAGATGGACGCATGTTACACACACACACACACACACACACACACACATACACACACACACACACACAGAGCTCCCAAATTTAGCAGTAGGTCTATCAGTAAGCATCTCTGTGCCCTCTCTTATTTTATTCTCAGTCTGTAGTAACTCAGTATGACTTGTATGACCAATGTTCCAGTGATTAAGTCTCATGTCTTTGTCTCCAGCTGCTCTGAGGCTTGTGTAATACAGACACTGGTGAGCTAACTGTTTGCTCTGATGTGCCCAGACTGTGTTGTGTTTGTATTGTGAAACCTTGATTGTAGACTAGAATTGTTTCAACACTGTGATTATGCAATCAGGAATTCTGCTGTGTTTATGTCCATTTTCATTTGCCTGAAGTTTGAAGGGAGGATCATGCAAAGAGAATGTTTTCTAAAACAGGACAATTATTTTTGCTGGTTATTATTAAATCTGTTAATAATGGTAAGAGGATGGTACAGTGAACAACATAATCAATTAGACTTTGGTTTATTTGGTTCCTGTTGACAAATATATGAATAAACCCAGGTTCTGTACAAAAAAAGGCTCTGTGTGTATGTGTGTGTGTGTGTGTGTGTGTGTGTGTGTGTGTGTGTGTGTGTGTGTGTGTGTGTGTTTAACCATCATATAAATGTATTTCTTTCTGATATCTAACATCTATTCATTTTTACCTTATATAAATCAGTCAAATTAGATTATATAAGTATAGTATTGCATTACTCACTCTGTCATTCTCTCTCTCTATTTCTCTCTCTCTCTCTCTCTCTCTCTCTCTCTCTCTCTCTCTCTCTACCCAAGTCTTGTCCATGTCTTGGTTGAATGCCAAACAAAAGCACCTTAATGTGTTGGGAGAACGGGATTATAGCTTTTTCATTGAGAACATGTGGAAATGATTCACTTGTAATTCCTGGTAATTGTAGCTCTGATATAAGTGAGGTCTGGAATTCATTTTCATTACTGTCCTGAGTGAGCTATTATATCACATTTGCTATGCAATACAGAATGATGTAGGAATTTGTAACAGGAGACCATTAAATGTTTGTTGAATTTGTTTGTAGAGAAGTTACTGCTTAAGTGAACACGTTCAAAACATGTCCATATCCTTCCATCTTTCTCACTGCTTCCTTTTGCGTTAATCTCTCATTGAACATTGAACTGGTTATCCAAGAGCAAAGATGGTTCAGGTAAAATGTCAACTAATCAGAGGCTTCAAATAGTTGACTCCCTGACTGGCAGTTTGAGTGACAGGTCATGATTATCCTGTACATTTATGCAGTTAAGTGTACACCTCTATAAACAGAGATGTAGTTACTGGTCGTAATAACACTTCCTCTAATAGTGCATGTTGAAATACAGGCCAGTGAGGAATATCATCACAGCTGCCTCCTGTCCTTGGTATCATAGCCTGGGAATGACACCAATTATAGACACGTCTCGTACTGAGTGTATTCTTGTCTTGTGTGGACTAGTGCTCAAGAGTCCCTAGGTTATATAAAAATGTTAAACTTGTTTGATGCAAATTACAAAATGTTGAAAAGCCCATATCATCACATCATCCTTTTGCTTACCATTCAGAAAACTTAGATGATTCAACTTTAAGGCCTATCTGAACATATTTGTGGTTTTTGCAAAGATGTGATATTACACAATAAGAGTGAAAGAGGTTATTTGTTTAGAATTTGAGTGTTGTATGACATGGCCAAATTATCTGTCTTCTCTCTGTCCCTGTCTATACCCCATCAGAGGACAGCCGTTATTTCCTCATACATACAACAATTTTAACTGACAGGCCATTTGCCTGGATCCCTCAGTTCTAAAGTTGTATTACAGCAGAGGATCATTGGATACCTTTTCATCCATGTTCAACTGGAAAAAAAAAAAAAAAAAACATGAACCTGTGACAGAGCTTAACATGTCACACAGGCACAATTCACTTCACTCATAACCTTTATTCATACTATACGGAGTTGATACCTCAGCAGGAAGATGACTTATTCTTGTTTATATTGGGTTTAATGAGGCATGAAAATTGCCCAATTCACCTCCCCATCCGAATCCCCAACTATGGTCAATTTGCTACAAATGCAATGGAACACTTAGCTCTGAGTATAATGAAGACAGATAATTATACAATATCAACCCCTCATTAGTATACCTTAACTGAGACATAATGAGGAATTCATTACCCATTTCCACATTCCTCTGCCTCTCATGTCTTGAAGGCACAGAATCAGCATACACTACTTATGTTCCTGTCACCATCAAAGAAGACTGGGGTCTTTCTTTCTTTCTTTCTCTCTTTCCTTACTTCACTTTATTTCTGTTTCTTTCCCCCTCCTCTCATCCTTTCTTGCTCACTGTCTCTCCTTCTGCCACTTTAATGACAGTTTGTTTTACATGAATGTGAACGAGTAAAACTCGCTTCTGCATCATGCTGCGCTGTAGTTAAATCTTTAAATCTGTGGCTTCACAATGTCTACCATAAAATGGTATTTCCAGCCAAATTATGTGGTAACAGCTACACAGTACACAGGCCGTACAGAAGGGTTGCTTTCCCAATCATCATTAAAAAATTTGTGGAATCACCTTCTTCCGCATTACAGCCTTGATACATTAGGTTATGAATGATAGATCAAAGACCTCCCTTAATTGCTTTTTTTCTCATTGGGTCTCAATTTATTTCTCAAAAGCCAAAGTACGCACTCTGCTTTTTTATGATTGATGATGCTGCAAAGGAGCTTCAGCTCTAGTAAGGCATGAGGTACTTTGATTAACGATGCTGCATGGGATCTCTCAAGAGCCCCCGAGA
Source organism: Ictalurus punctatus (assembly GCF_001660625.3). NCBI lineage: Eukaryota > Metazoa > Chordata > Actinopteri > Siluriformes > Ictaluridae > Ictalurus > Ictalurus punctatus. Next base: position 6,360,891 of record NC_030423.2, on the reverse strand, counting down.
ATAATATAGCTGTGTGGAAACAGCTGCTGTGGTGAGAGGTAGAGAGCTCCGGGCAGGAGGCGACCATGCCGAGGTCTGTGGACCTGTCCAAAAGCACTGACAAGGAGAAAAAAGGCAGAGCTGAGAAGGTTGGGGTACAAAAACTGGAGAGATGTTTTGAAATGAGCAAAGAAGAGGCAAAAGTGAGGAAGAGTGCATGAAGAATTCAAATGACACTGTTATGCTTTATAGTTTGTCCAGGAAAACTGCACATAGACTCTAATATACCTGGATTTTATATATCGGTAATGTTTTCAGGAGGGCATGGGAGGATTTATTTAACCCAATCTGAGAACATAACAAAATCTTCTAAAATATATTATATTATGTTGTTATCGTGGTATTTTGTCAATGTGGCCAGAGGAATGTACAAACTTGATTATGAAGGTTCTGAAAATGACTGGACCAAACAATCCACAAGGTGCCTCCACTACAAGGTTTCAAAAAGATCTTTGTAAAGACCAGTGCGACACTATAAACATCAGAATAGCCTCAACTGCATGCATCCTGAATTCCAAAGTCAACTGTTACATTCATTCAAATACATATATTGATCATTCATAAATATTCATAAAGATGGCTTTGGACCACAATTCATATGAACAATTATGCGATGACGGATTAGGACTACAATTGCTATGATAGCTTTAGGATTTAGCTTTAATTGCCATAAACAATTTTGCACTCAATTCTCAGTGAACAGTGAACAGTGGATAAGTTCAGCAAAATAGACTTCATGTGAAAACTGAATTTCATGAATGAATTTCCTGGTTACACAGTTGCACTTTTTGACCATGTAGTACACAGTTATAGAAGGGAATTATTTATAATTGCACTGTCTGTTGGCACCCAGATGAGGATTGGTTGCATTTTTGAGTCTGGTTCCTCTCAAGGTTTCTTCCTCATATCATCTCAGGGAGTTTTTCCTTGCCACCATCACCTCTTGCTCATTAGGGATAAATTCATACATTTAAAATTTATATCCTGAATGTACTGTATTTATTTATGTAAAGCTGCTTTGTGACAGTGTCCATTGTTAAAAGTGCTCACCAAGATAGCAAAATTGCTGTGGTCCAGATCTAGCCTACATACTGTGTGGAATGATAGCACTTGGGGGGTCCGCTCCTGTTTGCCAGATCTGGGCCACAAGCAAGCTATAGCAATGCTGCATGTCAGCCAAGAACAAAACAAATAAAGCAGAACTGGTCCAAATCTGGGCAACAGTGCATTTTAATACTGGCCTAGATCCGGCCCAGATCCGACACCTTTTTCCGGCCCACTTACAGTATGGAATGATGGCACTTGGCAGTCCGCTCCTGTTTGCCAGATCTGGGGCACAAGCAAGCCATAGCAATGCTGCATGTAAGCCAAGAACAAACCAAATAAACCACAACTGACCCTAATCTGGTCACAGTTTGTTTTTATTCTGGCCCACATTCTGTTTCCTCATCTGGCCCAAATGGTGCATGGAATTATGGCACTTTGATGGTCTGGTCATGTTTACCTGATCTGAGCCACAAGCTGGTCGCAGCATGGCCATGTCAGCCAAGAACGGACCAAATAATACATAACTATACCTTATCTGGGCCACAAAATGTGTGTGTGTGTGTGTGTGTGTGTGTGTGTGTGTGTGTGTGTGTGTGTGTATGTATATATATATATATATATATATATATATATATATATATATATATATAGTAATCTCAGCCTAATACATAATCAAAATTAGGTAAGCATGTGTAATGTGTCTACTCGTGTGTGTGTGTGTGTGTGTGTGTGTGTGTGTGTGTGTGTGCACATGCTGTGCCATTAAAACTTTGGTGACTCATGGACTGAATATCAATGACACTGTCAGTAAGTGAATTTTGCATCAACAATATTCAAAATACAGTATTTCCTGTCTCTTTCCACTGTGCCTTTCTAAAGCAGAAATGCCCAAAATAATAATAATAATTAAAAAAAAAAAAAAAAAAAAAAAAAAAGATTGTAACAATACTCCTTTTAGCAGGAATTTTCCTGAATAAACTTCTGATCCATACAAACCTTAAATAATGTCAATCACAGGGCAGGCCAATCCACGACTGATATGTCACATGTAGCCTCACATCCAGATTAGCCTGCACCAACTGTGTTGTACTGTCATTTAATAGAGTCTGAGATGGAAGCAATTGCAGGTATGGCAGCTTTAATGAGAAAACAACAATCCAAAATGCAGGGCAAAGCGCAAAAACGACGACAGGCAAAGGTCAGGCGATTATGCAAACAGGCTGGAACAGGTTAAGCAGAAGGGTGGTGTGTGTCTGTGTGATTGGTAACAGGTGTGTCTGATCAGTATTCCAGAGAAGTTGAACTGTCTGTGTGTTGGTTTGGGAGTTGAAGTTTGTTGGCTGAGGTGCATTATGGGAAACGGAGTCGCAAATTCAACCCATATTTACCATTTCAAATGTTAGGCATACATTAGCCAATGTCAAAAGTGCTGCATCTAAGACAGATGTGGCCCAGGTCTGTTTTTTGATATTTAGGGCATATTTGCCATGTCAAATGTGGGCCATGTCAGGCTTACACCCTGATTAACCAGTGCTGATTGTGCTGTATATTTGCCAAAACTGGCCCAAATTGTTATTAATTATTTGGGCCATATTTGCCATATCATATGTGGGCCAATTTAGGCTCACACCCACTTTACCCAGTACTAGTTGTGCTGCACCTTTACCTAAAGTGGCCTAATACTGTTCAACAATATTTGGGCCATATGTACCATGTCAAATGTGGGCCACATTAGGCTCATATCCTGGTTAGCAAAGCTGACTGTGTGCAAAAATTGGCCCAAATTCAGGCCATATTTGCTATGTCATATGTGGGCCACTTTAGGTTCACATCCAGATTTGCCAGTGATTACTGTGCCATATCTTTGCGAAAATTGGCCCAGATATGTTTGAAAGTAATTGGGCCACATTTGCTGCAACATATGTGTGCCACATTTGGTTTACAAAATTTACAAGATTTACCCAGATTAGACTTTGTTGACTGTTTTGTGATATTTGGGCTGTATTCACTATTTACCACATGGGCCACTTTAGGGTCACAACCAGATTACACATTGCCATGAGCACCACATCTTTGCATAAAAGGGTCCACTTGTGATTTGGGATATTTGGGCCATATTTGCTATTTTACATGTGGGCCACTTCAGGCTCATATTCATTTTCTCTGGGCCAAAAGAAGGCCTGCAGTGCTGCATCACTGCCTGAAGTGGCCCACATCCAGATGCTAACTTGGATGCAAGTAAAATTAAATGGAATTGAATTGAAATATTTTCAGTAATCATTGACAGTGTGATGAATCTAGAATCTTTCCATGTCTACTGAAAAATCCAGCGTGGTGTGACCAGTTAGTAGCTGCTAAAACACAGGCTGGCAAAGATGGTCTACCAGTTTGACCAGCATGAACTGTGCTTTGGTAACTGTTGACTGGTCACATCATGCTTGATTTTTCAGCAGAGATTTCAATATCAGACACTATTAGTGAAATGAATTATTTGGCAAATAAACACTTTCATGAGCAGCTACTGATACCACAGAAAAATTCCAAAATCTGTTTTCCTATACACAATGAACTGCAGGAACAGAAAAAAAAATCTCCATTCTCCCAATAAACACTTCATTCCTTACACAGGAACTAGGACACACTCAGGAAAATGCAAAGCAGAAGATGATGGATTTTGATAACGAGACCTTTACCATGACGTGTTGTTATACTTAGATCAATTGCAATTTCAGTAATGAATTACCCTGTACCTCAGTGTAAATATGCAGATATTTTCATGCACTACAGAAGGTCCCTCTCTTTTCCTCTTTCTCCACTTTTTTTTATCACTCCTTGTGTATGCTAGTGAGCTGAACAGTGAACAGGAGGGGATTTGCTCTTTGTCCATCCAAATCAAATTATATTTTAAAGCTGCTGGAAATAAGATTTCAGAAATAAGAAGTAAGAATGTAAGGTTGCATCCCAAACCATATTCTAGGCACTAAATAGGAAGTATCACCTTATGTTCTGAGAACACCGCACTGTATGTGTTATGAATCTCCAGCCACTGCATCCCGTTCACATGACCACCCGCACCTGACTCCCCTCTCGGTTAACAAGCACCTGTGTGTATTTAAGTCATGTGTCTGACTTGGCCTGACTTCAGTATTTAAGTCAGCACTTTGTGTCTGGCTTTGTTTGTTCTATGTTGTCATGTTATGCTCTCCCTTGTCCTAAGTATTGGTTTATGTTTGTTTTCCTTGTTCACATATTCTTAGTGTCTTTTGTAGGTTTTGTTTTTTCCAACTCTTTTTAAATTTTGTATCTGCACATGCATCTGCCTCCATCTCTGCATTCGTGAGTATGTAGTACAGTAGTATATGGTCTTGTAACTTTGAGAATGTAATTACATGTTATTGTTATCACTGTCTCCACAGTATTACAGTAGTGTTAAGTTTACAAACTTTAATGTGTACGTTAGTGTGACTGTCACAGTTACTGACTATTAGGTTAAGCAAGCAAGTGAACCCAACCTTTAACAAGAATTTGTAGTTAACATCAGTAAGTTAGCCTGCTACTGGCCCCAGCAATTGTTAATCACAGTCCTGATTAGCAGTACCATGGTCTAACACAGAACTAACAGAAAAGGAGTATAGGTAGAGTTGGTTAGTAATGCTCTGTTTACTTTCTGAAAAGAAAAAAAAACCTACTTTTAGGAGTAGGTTTAACTGGCCACATATACTCTTACTCAAACTTATTTCTAATTACAGAAATGTACTTTTACTTTGCTACAATTTGGGGTGTTCCTCTGTTACTGTTTAAATATTAATATAGTTAGTTTTAATCTCTCTCTCTGTGTGTGTGTGTGTGTGTGTGTGTGTGTGTGTGTGTGTGTGTGTGTGTGTGTGTGTGTGTGTGTGTGTGTGTGTGTGTGTGTGTGTGTGTGTGTGTGTGTTTTTAAATGTAGATGCTGACAAGTTTGTGGTGTTAACATGTGAAAATAGTCAGTCACCTGTTGGGAAAATGTTTGTTTTTGGGGTGTGTGAGATTTTGTGTCGACTATGACCAGTTCTGTGTTGTATCCATCACAGGACTGGGATATACTGCTTCATCTTGAACTCAGGTTTTATTGGAGTTGAGGTACTCTATCCTGGGCTTGTGTCCAGTTATGAATGAACTCGGACTTGTCACGCACTCTGGTAAATTTGGACTCGGAAATTTTTCCAAGTAAAGTCGAGTCCCTGTTATGTGTAACATGAGAGAAAAAATTTATATAACATGAAACTAATTTAGTTCTGCCTGACCAGGGGGCCTTCTCTGTGCACACACACTTGAAACCTGTTCACAGAAAACTGTGCGAGTACCGAATTGAGTTCTCTTGAGCAGCTTATTATGCTTGGACGGTCAAATACACACACACACATCATGTCAAAATGCAGGTCTGGCCGAGTATTCATGCAAACAGTCGGTTATGTCTTAAGTGAATGTAAACAGGAAAGAAATTGAATGTGTTATATGAATATTGGATCTGTGCATTTTGTCTTAAACTGATAGCAGTCTAATAAAACCTGTTGCTGTCTGTATCATTAATGTTACTCAAACACCAAAAGACAAAGAGGAAAATCACTCACAGTAAATGTAATAAGAATCACTGTCATACAGTGAAGTCTATTTTATTTTACATTTAATTGCTTTATTCAATTTCCGTAGTATTTCTCACTTGAATACTACTGATAGACCTACATGAGATGTATCGTTATTATGAAATACGATTGTAGTCATATCGCCCAGCCCTAAACATGAGCATTTGGTGAGTCTTGAATTTCATGTGAAATGTACTTCTTAATGTAGTAAATATTATAAACCCTGCTGATGGGGATTTTATTTTTATTTTAGAGCTGTGTTCAGAAATGGGTTTGTTATTCATATACAGATTAAAAGCAGTAATAAAGCATGAAGTTTGTTATGACGTTGCCAAATATAACTCTACTCTGTTCTCTCTCTCAGCCTATATAACTGTAGGGGAGCGGCATCAAATAATTGAAATGTCAACTTGAATTGGATTATGCAATATAATGTGATACAATAGCAAAACAGGTTCATTTGTATTTTCATACACTTTTAATATAATAAAGGTTCTACATATCCCTACATATTCTTCTCTATATCCTGTTTTTCCCTTTGAAATGATGTTTTGATAAACTAGTTGAGGTGCTGACTCAGACTTGAGTCCAACTGGAATTGGACTTGATTGGTTAAAGACTTGGTCTCAACTTGAAATCAACAAAAGTGGGCTTGGACCCAACACTAGGTTTTATATCATATAAACTGAACAGACAGACTGTCAAGCAGAAGTGTGACTTACAGTTCTCCATGTAGTCTGACATTCAGGATTTTCCCTTTATTTTAATCAGATCTGAAGTAACTAAAAACTTGCTACTTAAGTAATCTTCTCATTGGATATTCTATTAATCTTACTCAAGTAATTAGCATAACTTTTACTGTTACTTAAGTAATTATTTTTATAACTGGTTTTACTTGTACTTGAATAAAATGTTTAGCTACTCTACCCACCTCTGGTTACAATAGGGTGAAATTGAGAGTACTAAACAAGGGGAAAGTGAAAAAAGGAAAGAAGTACGGATACCAACTGATAGTTCTGACCTCTGACTTGCCCCAAACACAGAGATGTACTTAGATTGAGTCTCACAAACAATGCATGCATGGAGACACATAAATGGAAGTGTAATGGTTGTCAATCCCTTTAAATGGCCTTTTAGTTCGCTGTGTTTATCTGTCATAAACACAGACAGGGGGTCCAGACAGCTGAGGTAGCAGGGCACATCACAAAATTCTCCCCTTCTCTTTTCCCCTCTCTCTCTCTCTCACACACAGATGTGTTTCAAATTGTCTTGCCTCCTTAACTGTACTCCATCTTTCAGGAGAACAATACCCACTCTGTCACAACCACCTTTTTTAATTGCCAATCATGTACCCACTAGTGCTGCATATTCAGCACAGTCAGGGGAAAAACTTGTTGGATTTATCATACTGAGACCCCAAAATGTTAAACATCATTTAATGCCAACAGCATATTTAGTTTGTTTTATTCTGCTGATTTATTTCTTACTCTGCTCCATTTTTCCTTAACTGTTTGTCATTTTTTGTAAAGATGTTTATGTATGTAAATTAGGAAATAGCAAATACAGTTGTCAACAGCTTATCTTAGATTAGAAACTTAACTAGCTAGGACTTAACAAGCTAGCTATTAATAACAAATTAATGTATTATACTGCCACAGGTACACTCACATGAGTTAATAAACCCTTATTTATCTCAAAATATATCACTTATATGTGAATACTTCTGCTACTGTAACTTTACATGAAATAATTGTTTTTTTCTACTCATCCTCTTTAGCTAAAGTGGTTAGCCAATATTTTCCTTGCTTGTTTTAGTGGTCAGAAATGAATGCATCTTCACTAACATGAGCAGGATTACCCTGGATACAACACTCAAAATCCTGTAGTACAGAGATACAGTATTTCCAAACCCACTTTGGTGTATAAATGTACTAGTGTTACTGCCTGCAGATACTACCTTTTAATGCAAATGCAATACCAAAACATTTTTATTTATTTATTTTTGCTTAAAAGTTCTCTCCCCTGTCCTGAGTGGCAAAACAGAAACACGGACACCCTATTGTTGGGACATCGGAAGTTCAAATCCTACAATGCCACAGCCGTCTGTGGCCAGGAACCAAGAATGCAAAATTGGCATTACACTTTCTCCCCAGTCAGTCAGAGTGAGACTAGCCAATCATGGGTGTCTGTGAGCTCATGTATGCAGAACAGGGCAGATAGCACTTTCCTCTAAATGCTTTATGCTGCACAGTGATCCAAATACAAAAATTGTGTTCTGAGACCTCACTTTAACATAAATAGGCTACTTCACCTATAATATGTCAGCCTTATTTATCTTCTGTCATTCTGTCCCCATTTCTCATGTTTACCTGTTTGGAAACATGTTTACTATTAGTCTTAGACCGCATTATTAAACTCTGATTGTGGATTTTATTGACATTAAAAAATTAAAACATTCTCACATTTGTGATTCTACCTCGATTAAGAACTGACTTATGTATGTATAATGATTAGTTAACACTGAAATTGTTTACATCAGCTGCACTCACAGCTGCAGTGATTTTTCACCTGGCTGTGCTCAAATTTCTCTGTGCTGGTCACTTGTGGGCATTCCTATGTTTAGTTTACTGCAGGTTGCATGGTTTCACTTGTAGAGCCACGCTAATACAATATCCACAGAAGCTTGCTACAGAATGTAGAGTAAACTACCCATTTGATCACAACTCAGAGGTCTTCCTGCTAAAAATGATTGTGTATAAAATGCGACAATGTGGACGTGTCTCAGAATGATGCTATGTTCACCATCTGAATTTGCGAGAAAATGTGCAAGGGATTGTGGTATAGTGAGCAGGAAGAACCTAAAGATTAATGAATGAGTCTAAAAATTTAGGAATGAGCACTATTCATTAGTTCTAAAACTCTAGTATGATGATAAAGTACATTCTGTGTGCACATTATGTGATCTCAGTTTTGTATCTCATTGTCACATTAAATTGTGTGTCCAATTATTGGAGGAGAAAAAAGTCACTTCTGTGTTTTCATTCATGTAATATAATATGCTTTCATGCTATAATTCATGCTTTCAAAATATTAGAATACATCTAGATAATCTTACCAAAATTAAAATGTGCTGTATTAAGTGCTATTTTGTAGGCTGGAATCCTATAAATATTGTTAAATTGCGTGAACGGGTGATTAACATGATTATCATGACTAGGATCCTTTCTGTGCCCTGATCATGACCAATGACCTTAATATATTTGCTACATATTAGACAGCTATTATTACAAGGTTTCCCAAACTAGGGGTCGTGACCCTGTGTGGGGTCGCTTGATTTACAAATGGATTTTGTGTGCTAATATTTGAGGTTACTGGGAGTCACATTCAGACAAGCTGTATTTCAATTAATAGTACATGCTATTTTGGTATTTTTTGCTACCTTGACCCTGAACTAGTAAAGTCTGGCAATAACTATAGACAAATATCTCCCGTCCATCTCAAATCACATTCTTATGTACTGTCCTAGACTGTTATTGAGTACTAAAACAAACGGTTTTTTCTATTACAGCTAGTATATAATTTTAAAAACCTCATACATAAACCTTTCTTTAGGTTTGAAGGCTATCTTTTGTACCAGTCTTGTGGATTTTCTAGATTATTAAATATTATTGAATGTAAGATCAGATTTTTTGATTTGAGACATAACTCGAGACAACAATCAAGACCACAGTGGATTTTTATTTTAATTAATTTTTTTTAATGTATGAGAAACAGAGCTCATCAGTTTAAAATAACTGTATATGAAATCACTAAACATTTTATAGTTCAGCTTGGAAACTTTACAGACATATTCATATTTTTGTTTCATATTCATATTTTTGGACAAAAACATGTCCAAATGCTAATTTAGGAAATGTCCATTTGCCCAAAGTGTTTTGGAAGCCCTGTACTATTAGATTAGTTTCAACTATTTTGTAACTTCCTCTTACTTTTATGTCACATTGTATTACAATTTACAGCAATCAGGTTAAATGTGATCTTCTTTTTCATGCATTTGTAAATTCAAAAAGGCCACACAGAAATCCAAATTCAGCACCTGCATAAGTCTGAATACACCCCAAATAAATATTGATGTAATTTTTTACTGAAGCTGCACACTTAGGTTGCCAAGTCTGAATATGGCCCTATGAAACAGAAAATAGAAAATGCTACGATTTGTTTTTAAAGGAAACTCTTTTTACTAGAGGCCAAAAATGGAAAATGGAATGTTTTGGGGGTGCCCTGCAATGGACTGCCTCATGCCCAGTGTTCCCAGGATAGGCTCCTGATCATGGAGATGAATAAATGGCACAATGCTCACAAAAGTAAGAGCCTTTTTCTAAACTGAAAATATAAACATCTGTTAAGCTTGCTGTGATAAGTGACATCCAGTCCCTTCACTGTACACCTGATACCAAACAAGTTCAGTATCTGCCTGGATCCATAAGTATATTGAGATTAGCTCTCTATGGCATTGCTGGTGCTGTGTTTTCAGGGGTCACTGCAGTTAACCTCTGTTTAGTGTGTATTTCTTAGTACCTAGCTACCCCTGGGGAAAAACACCATATAGACATGACACCTGTCTGTAACTCCTCTGCCACTAGCCGACCCCTCACACAATGAGAGTGTAGACACCAGCTTGTTTACAAAGGAGAGGAGAGTTGTTGAAATTGGAGAAGAGCGAATGATGAGAGGGAAACTTGTCAGATAATTAAGACAACTCATGACCCCAAACAGAGTCTCTATTTCCACTAATCATGGTAGAAAGAAAGAAAGAAAGAAAGAAAGAAAGAAAGAAATGTAGTGTTGAGCAATCACAATGCCGTTTTAGAAGACATACTTATCTAGAGCTTTCCCCCACTTTGTATACATTTCATCTAAGCACTTATTCACTTAGTAACTAGATGAGTGTTAAACAATAGAAGCCAGTACAGTGTACTGTGAAGTACAGTATAGTGAGGCATGTTCCTCTTGTGTGGTATTGTCAATATCATGGAATTCAGATCCTCATTTCCTCTGATCCTGCCATCACTGCTTTCACTGCATGTCTATGAAATGTAGGTTCTTTCCACTTTAAATGCAGTAGTAGTAACCCAGAGGCACAGTAATAGTGCTGCAGTAACAGGAGAAACAGGCACCTGTCCAAACTGTAAGGAGGCCATAAATTGAGTGCTTAAAAGCTTTGTTTTCACAGGAAGCACTTGCCTAAGATGCTGTAAAATGTGCTCCTGGACCTGTCACCACATTGCACAGACCTTAACCTTGACTATCCAGTACAATATCTTCCCCGCTAGCCCAAATGATACGTGCCCACACAGTTTCATAACTCTGCCAAGAGAAACAGAGGCAAATATCACACAGCCAAATCCTGAACAACTACCATATGAAATAACTAAAGAGTGATCTCTCTGTTCTGTTTGAGGGGATATAAAATAAATATTGTTATAATCATTGCATTCTCACATTTCACATCTTATTGTGTGTGGGGGAGGGAATTGTGTTTTTGTGTTGTTGTTTTTTTTTTTCTTCTTCACAGCATCAGACAGCTGGATCAAGGCACTGCAAGATGATCTCATCGGCCAGATCTGAAGTGCAGGGGCTTTTGGGTAATGTCTTTGTCAGGATAGCTCATTCACCACTTGCTCATAGTTTGTCAGTAGCAGGAGGACACATGTGGCTGGACTATTCCAAACAAAGTTTTAAAAAAAGCTGTTCAAGGTGACAGGCAGTAATGATGGCTGAGTGGGTGAAGGATGGTGGTTGGAGATGGTGGTTGTAATTGTGTAGTTTGCCATGCTTAACCACCGCTCGGAGTGACAGGTGAATTGCAGATCTGTGGGTTATACCAAGGGGCGTCTGCAGGCAGCCTGAGAACATATAACTGGAGATCAGATATGTCTTAATTAGCCTGAGCGGTTAGGCCTGGTCACATCAATGCCTGGGTTTAGAACTTTAATTGGTTGTTACTTAAAAAAGACATTCATTTGTTTCTTGACTGTGAGACTACATTAATTGTATGACTGTGCAGTTAAAATTCATTTGAACATTCATTTTATGTTCACACTCTCTTTCCTGCAATGACTGTATAACAGTGATTGTAAACAAGTTATGCCAGTACTAGAGGTAATCAACACTAAATACAAGAGAAATCATATTAAATACAAATGTATGCTGACCTAAGAAGGAAATGATTCTGAAGCAGATTTGCTACACATAGTAGATGCTATCAAGACTTCAATCTCGCAAATAGTATTCAGTTTTCAGTATTCATCCTCGGTATTCAGCCAAAACCGCTTTACACATTGTTACCATACATCTAAATGCAGGTGGGCTTTAGGGATAGACTTGTGAAAGCATATCAAATGAATTACTAACCATTAATACATTTTGAGTGTTCCTCTGACGTGCTGCACCATGTCAGGGCCAGAAAGTTAATGGCCATAAATTATTTCCATGACCATCTCTCTGTGGATATGCAAGTGCTTCTCTGTGTCGACTGGGAGCGATTTTGTAACCCACACAGTTGTACAGCAGTAATGGAACACGCCTTGGCTGAAATTTGCGGGTCCACATTAACCTTTAAAGCTTGGGCCTCGAGCTTGAGAGTGGGGGCCACCATGCATTCCTTCTTGCAGGAGGGGTCCTGCTGAAAGACCGCACAAGCCAGCTGCCCTCAGTTATTTTTAAAGAAGCATTTGTCCCTTCAACTCCCCTGGTGACTGGCTCAGCTAACTATCCATCCCAAAATGCCAGACACTGCCGAACGCACCTTTATACTAAGCTCTTTATACTAAGCTCTAAAAGAACAGGCAGCAGGATAACTGTTGCGTGGAGTTGCATGAGAGGCCCAAAATCTTTCAGGGATTTTTTTTTTTTATCATCTCATTGGATAGTGTGTGAACACTTGAATTCTTATGTCTATCTATTTCATTATATTCCATACATATACCATGAATCAAATATATATCTTTAGATCCCTTGTGTGTCTTCAAATGTTGCATCTTCCCTGTGAAATAGCGTTCCACTAAAAGTCACTCAACTCCACTCAGCATGTAGTCATTCTTCTCTCAATAATATAGCATGCTGTAGAGCAGGAAGAAGGATGGCAGAGCTTTACTTATTTTTGCTTCTATTTATCATGTTAATGCTAATGTGTGCAAGCATATGTACAGGTACATGTGTGTCTGTGTGCACCCATGCCTCATGCGCATTTAACTCTGTAGGCTAGTTTTCTTATAAAAACCAGCAGTTGTCGTCACTTTTGCCAACATTGGATTGTTCCACCTTTACAATATTGCCTTGGCAGATTTGTGTATATACATAAATGGGTCACTTGAGATTAGTTTTATTTTAGTCTAGTTTTGTTTAAAGCCAAAAGCCTAATGAATGTCCATATGAGCAGACTTTGTTTGAGCAGACAATCATGTGAGTGTTCTGTCTTTCTACATAGCTCAGCTCAACACCCCAAGTAAACATGAGTTACAGCTCAAATATCAGTCCTGAATCTGCAAACAATGAAGCCTATAAGCTCATTAAAAAATTATTTATTTTCATCGCTGTGGCAGGCGAACTGGCACTTAAAATCTGTCAGCGTTATGAAATGTCAAACGATTGTGCCATGGCATGATTGTGCCATTTTTCAACAAAAATATGGCCTATTGTGCATAAATAAATACCAGAGCCTGGTATGGAATTATAAAAATGTCACCACAAACCAACAAGTGCAGCTGATGCATATTAAGTCACTGCAGCAAAAGAAAAATGAAAAGAAAAATGTGACGCTTAAGAGTCATTAAAATTGTATGATGTTGTTCTGCACACAAGTCAGATATGAATATGACTTCTTCCCTTCACAGTGGAGAGGAGGAATAAACAATGCAAACTGCCACACAGCCTGGTCCATAAATGTCTTTAGAATAATGTTTACATCAAAACTGATGTCATCAGCCAGAGGCATGTATGGGTTTACTGCCCTGGTCCCATGCAGCTCTGCTGAAATAACCTGGAGAAACAGAGAAAGAAAGCGAGAGAGAGAAACATTCCATTCTGCTATTTCCTGAATTCTCATGATGTGTCAGTCAAAAGTACAGATATGTGTCTCCACTAGAACAATATTTGATTTTATTGTGTTTTGATTTCATTTCAGTTTTTACAATTATTTCAAACCATATGATATTAGACAGGATTGTTGATAATGTTAGAAAGATGTGCATGATTTTATATGAAGATGTAAAATCAACATGCAGTTCTTTTTTTACCATTTGATGTGATTCTTGTGTACATGTGCTTGTGTCTATGAGATGATTGTTCAAGTCTGTATATGTTTAGGTTTTGCAGATTAGGCTGGGCTTTATTGAATAGCAAAAGCAGGAAATATTGACCATGTTTGATCAGAGTCAGTGCTTACAACTGAGTGAGATTATGTCAGTATGTTAGACAAGTATGTTTCTAATTTAATAAATGTTTAATATATTATTTGGCTTTACTGAAACATATTTATATATCAGTGTTAAAGTATTTATTTATGTAAATAGGTGATAACATATCAAATTGTGGGAATATTACTGTAATTTTTATGTTTTTTATTTAAAAAAAAAAACTCCCACTATATGTATACTATTTATATATACGTGTGTGTGTGTGTGTGTGTGTGTGTGTGCACGCATAAATTATGAGAGCAAAATTCTAAATGTCTTTAAAAGAGAAATATCAACTTGACTAACATGTAGCAGATCATCCATTACTTTGTTATTCACATATCTGTTACTATGCACAGGTGTTGTAAATGCTGTGGAAAAGCAGAACTTCAGTTTAACGGATTTTAACAAATACATATGGCAAGGAGCTGATGATGAGCCCCTGTAATTAAATTCTGCAGCCCAATATGTGATGTAATCTGAATTACATCAGTGGAGTCAGTGTCAAATTGTGTGTGTGTGTGTGTGTGTGTGTGTGTGTGTGTGTGTGTGTGTGTGTGTGTGTGTGTGTGTGTGTGTGTGTGTGTGTGTGTGTGTGTGTGTGTGTGTGTGTGTGTGTGTGTGTGTGTGTGTGTGTGTGTGTGTGTGTGTTCTCTTAAAAGCAGCTCAATGCTGCCCTCTTTTGGCTTTAGAAAGGAATGTTAGTAATGATAGGCTAATTTTAGGAAGTAATGTGGCTACGTCATGTGGTTATAGGTTGGGGGAAAACAGGAAGGTTCCAAGGTTGATAAAAGACAAGGAGGACAAGGGACAAAGTGATTCTGACACCGAAATAAGAGAATCAACATGCAATGCCAATAATGTTTGAAGTAAACATTGCAATTAATTAAATTCACACAAAATCTGACTTGCACAATAGAGAAATGTACACTATATTTGGACTGAGCTATAAGAAGGATTGGAACTGGGATTTGATTTAAAGCTCCAACATTTCCAAAGTGGATATTGTATAGACTTTTATTTGTCTGAATGCTCATTCAAAGCACTGGTGTGACGAATCCATTGCCCTTTTCTGTCCCAGCCATCTTGTCTGTCTCATTGAGTGCTAGTGTCCCCTTGTAGACAAGGCTAATCTGGTCTTCTCTCCATCACAGTGGGAAATCCTATGCACTCAGGGATTGGAGCCCATTCCAGTAACCCTTCTTTGAACCCTCACAACAAGCCTGTTGTGAAAAACATCTGCCACCGTGAGCGACCCTCTCTGGGAGGCCTCAAGTGTGAAAGAAAGCACAGGGAGAAATGCTGATCCTGTTTTGCACATGTTATTAGTGGTGCTTATTAGTGGTACTTAGCAGGCTCTCAGCTTCTCACTAATAAAGGCAGACAAAAGCAGCATTAGCAGGGCTGCTACTGACAAGGGAGAAGAAAACAGTGGCTTTCTTGGACTAAAGCTTCTAAAGCATCCCACCAAGAGCTGAGTTCAGGAATAGCATTCAGAATGTGATGATATTAAGAATCATGGCTGTCCTGCAAGCATTCAGAGAGCCATGAGAAGAACAATTGTGGCTGTCCTGTGAGCATATGGGTGCAAAGGGTGAATTATGTAAATAGGAGGAGAAGCAGCTTGCTTATAGACGTCTGTATGTGATAGGTCACCACATCTTTCTCACGAAACACAATATCTCTGTCACATTTACATCATGCAATGACAAGTGTGTGACATCAATATCCATAGAGTAGAAAAGAGTAATGAAGACAGAGTTTGTTTTTTATGGTACTTGATTTTACATAAACACGTGGGTTTCATTTTGTGAAAACAATTTAAGAAACCCTAAGTGTGTGTGTGTGTGTGTGTGTGTGTGTGTGTGTGTGTGTTGTTTGTGATGCTTTTTTTTCTGGCAGATATCAATTTCTACCTCCAAATCTCAAGAGCCTCACCTTTGCAACTGTTTTTCTTTTGTTCCTCTGGATCCTAAAAAAATATTATTGTTTGTTTTCGTGAGCCTGTGGGTTTTCTAAAATAATTAAAACAGAGCCGTAATACAGTCACATCATTAAATATTCACATTCGGCGGTCAGCCATGCATGGTTGTCTCTCTGAGGTCTTTTCACATGCTAAGTGTTAATAAACTCCCAGAAGAAATCCAACTTGATTGAAATCTCCCATGGACCGCAATGGTTCGGGCCTGTCGAGGCAGAGTGCACTCATCGTAATTGTTCCTGATGCGCTCATACTAATTACCAGCACCCCGAGTAGTCTGCCAAGATTACAGCAAGCTGTCACAAACAATGCACCAGTCACATGGCACCGCACCGAGGGACAGAGGTCTGTCACTTTATATTGTTGCTCCACTTGCCATGACAGTGACGACCCACTGAATGTGAGGTTAATTTTGAATGCCATAAACCTCCCCAGATGTACAACTCTCTGCTGAGGTTTCACCGCATTCCTAAAAGAAATCAAGTTGAATTAATTTTTTGTCTGACACCTCCTTCTTGAATCTACCAGTTCGGATAAATAGGATTTGACATTATTTCTGAGGAGTGGAACTTCTATAATCTGACCAGCAAACCACAACATCTCTGGTAACCTTGTATAAAGGCAGGTAGATGAATTGGTAAAGCAGGTTGAGTGATCTCAAGAAGAGAACGCTATTAGTACAGTGGATATATATGCTTGTATTACTAGAATATGTCACACTGGCCTAAATGATCACATCAGCAGTCTAAAAATACGTGTGTGTGTGTGTGTGTGTGTGTGTGTGTGTGTGTGTGTGTGTGTTCTTGTACCTTTGTCTATGATAGTAAAAGGAATACTGCTGTCTTGCTGTCAGCGTAGAGCGTAGAGGAGATGAAGATAAAGAGAGTGAAGACAGAAGCAGTGCTTTGTTCCATAAGACACTTCCAGCGACTCCTACACAGAACTGAAAACAAGTTTGTTTGGACCTTTCAAGAGTCTCTGAACATATCACATATTAGACACACCTCTGTGAAGTTGTGATGTTAGGAGTTGCATATGAATTTATTAACATATGAATTTATAGTACCATTTTCAATCAAGTGTTGAAGTGCAAAAATTGATCACAAGTGCCGAAAGATTTAAGAATGCGCCTGTATCATATTTTGAATATATTTTACATTGTTCCACTCTTTCTGTGTGAAATCAATTATGTTGATAGAGAAGAGTGCAGATGGTGCAATGTGTGTAGTTTTATATGTAGCGTTAGACCATCTGCATGTCCCTATACTTTTATCACTTTTACTGTAGATTAAATTTCCAGTACTCACACTAATTAAACTGACAATAACATCACCATCTGGGTCACCATTACCTAGTATTGCCTAATTAAAACACTTTAATTGCATGAACACGGCACAGGTATGCCCAACCTTGACACAGCACTTCAAATCATTTAGTCTGAAGTAGCATCTTGTGTCCAATTTCCACAAGTTTCTATCATATGTGCTAAAAAGACACAAACAGCTAAATTAAATTAGAGCATTTAACATATCCCATATCCCCAGGGAGTATGTTCCTCTTCAGATCTGACCTTGGCTTGACCTCTGACTCACACCTTGACTGTGTCTGCAGGAACCCAATAAGAGTAGTGAGACAATACCTGCTCCAGTACTGTGTTACCCTGTGTACAAACTCTGAAATAAGCCATTAATTCTTCTTTTGTGCCGGGAAAAAGATCCATGTGTGAGAATAGGAGCCATGGATGAAAACTAATGTATTTTATTCAGGGGGTGTTTTCCCCTCCAAGATACATGCAAAACTACTATTTCTGAGATATCAAATATCTGCGAAATCAAAATATCAAAACTCAAGCCTTCCACACAATAGCCTTCAGTAATGTTAAGTGGACACTACAGGACAAAATTCCCTAGAACATTGCACTGCTCACACTACAATAATACAACATAAATGCTCATAATGTTCATTATATAACTAAAATTAAGCCTGATTTGTAGTAGTCACTGTCATAGTTTTTCTAAACTCTATTTGTCTACAAAGAATACAGAGGTTTGTGGGGTTTTATTTTTTAATGGAATGCAGATCATTGTCATTAGCATTTTTAATCATCATTATTCCATCCAAAAAGCTGCAATAGAGATGAGTAAGAAGAGCTGATGGAAAGAGAGACAGAAAAACGGGAGCGGGGGCGGGGGGGGGCACAGAAAGGAAAAGAAAATACAGTGAAAATGAAAGACAAAAGCACACTGTGACTATTAATAATTAAGGGGATAGTTAACAAGTCATATGAATAAATATTTTACCAAGAGAAGGTGTGGAAAGAGGTATTAGCTCCCAATGTATTCACTGTACATTGGATTGCTTGCTCCAAAATGGAAAAACTATAGTCAAGGATTTCATTTGATTTCCACCACACTATTAGGGTGGTATTTATTTGTTGAATTTATAGCAGGTATGTGTCTTTATAGTTTTGCCAAGAAGGGGATGATCCTAATGTCCAATTCCTGAATTGGATTGTCTACTGTTGTCTAACCATAACTGCTTTTGGGTTACTTGTCCAATATAGGACATATAGTGATTGGTGTGATAAGAAATTATAATCCAAATTTGGGGCTCCAAGACCTCCAAGATGTTTGGGCTTTGCCATAATTGTTGTTCAGGTTGTTCATCCTCCATCACTATTCTTATAACTTTATATCATATGATCACACCATTAGATTTATCACCAATACTTTCATATGCACCAGAAAATCTTTGGTGTCTTCAGACTGGGTAAATCATGTACTTAACTGCTCACATTTAATGAGCAGTCACGAAAGGCATGCAAGAAGAAAAAGCCTGTGTAGTATGCTCTCAGCATGTTGTCTTAGATGCAGCTTTACAATACACATGCTCTTTTGCTGTCTAGAGAGCATGAGATTAGTAAATAGACATCTTGTGCTGCATTTTACTGTCCACAGGTCCATAAACCGTTAGCCATCATTTCCAATTTACAGTAGTTGGTATGCTCTACTGTGCTATTGTGACTCGTTACACCCCAACAATCCTAAAATCCACCACCACTAGAGCTGCGACCAGATGCACACATTATATATACTGTGTTTGCGCATGTGTGTGTGTTTGTAGGTGCGTATATATGTATATATAATATATATATATATATATATATATATATATATATATATATATATATATATATATATATATATATATATATATATATATATATATATATATATATATATATATATATATATATATATGAGAGAGAGAGAGAGAGAGAGAAATTTTACCTAGGTAGCATTAAGTAGGTTAAGTAGACATGTTGTGTAGTGTTAAATGTTAAATGTATTATGCTAGTAATTTAATGACTACAAAATGTATAGTTGATGTTACTTTATACATATATTCTGGTAGCAGCTCACTACTAGTTAGAATAAACATTCTAAAAGGGTTTTCATTCTAAATCTAACTTACCCAATGTTAAACCTACATACTGGGCTGAATACCTGCCAATAATAATAATTGTGTCTCCACAATAAAAATTAAAATAATTGTGTCTCCAAACAGGCAGGCCTTTTTATTGTTTGACTTTTAATGTATGTGTCCATAACCTGAATTACACAACTGGTTGCCACATATCTGCTCACAGCCACACAGTCCCACACATCCCACACACGATGTAGATTAAATCCCTATATTATGAAAGGTACAGTGCGAAGTCCCGATACCAAAGAGGAATAGGAATAGGACTGGCAGTGCTGTGAAGGATGATTTTCAAATTTCCCAGTGCTTTAACACTACCCAGCCACAACTGCTAGGAAGGAAACTGGGTAAGTAGTGCAGGTGTGCTACTATTGTCTCATGGGACACACTACTTTAATAGAAGACCACAGTGTGAGACTGTGGACGTGTGTGTTTGAATGGGTAGTGAGCAATACAGGGGGCTTCTCTGAGGAAGGTCCTTTCTCCCACCCTGTTAACCCTTTACTGTGACATTATTTACAACTTGGTAAAACCTGCAGATGATTCTGTTATCATTTGGGGTGTGGAGGAAGGACAAGAAGAGGAGTATAGAATCTTTCCTGACCACTTTGTGGCATGGTGTGAAGAAAACCATCTGCAGATTAATGTGGCAAAGAAAATGTGGCTGATGGTGAGCTTCAGCAAGAAGAGGACCACTCTTAATCTTGTCTCCATTTTAATGGGATGATGTTGCTATGTACAAGCATGTGAGTGTACACATGGACATACTAGAATGGGCCATCAGGGATTACAGCAAGGGCAATAACCAACCTTACCTTTTGGGTACGAATGATGAAATACAATATAATATAAACATCTTGTATTGTACTTCATTCAGTGCCCTACAATAGGTCCTTGGGTAAATTCAAGGGTTCCTCATGCAATGCTCGACACATGTTAGCTCATCCTTACTCTACTCCTGGGACATCAACGAAATAACTCCAGTAATATTACTACTTACTGGAAGAACATTCAATGGGTCCATAGCCTTTTAACATACCCAGTAGATCAGGCATTCTATGAAGTGTTTAATCAACCTGTTTCAGGAAGAGACACAAAAAAGAGTCATATCTCTTGAAAAAGAGAAAACTTAGTATTCCCGCAGTGTTCACACACTTGCCACAAACAAATCTGCCCTAAGAACTGCTTTGTATCAAGGTTTGAATAAGAGCCTACAAATAAAACTGGCATGCAGGAATGTGCAAATGTACCTAAATGAATTCATTCTGCTGGCTTGATGGATTAACAAACTGATAAACCATAAAAAAGTGGAGACGAATTGAGAATCTAAGATTAAGTGGATGGAGAAGAGAATCACCCCATACTGAGAGAACCAAATGTGCATTTTACCAATCTGTTTGTTTGTTGTTCAGAATCCCATTATTTTCCAGTTTTCAAAGAATATGGTGTTCATAATAATTTCACAAATTTTCACTAAACTATTCATTCTGTTTATTTTACCTTTGTAATTCAAATTAAATTCAAAAAGTGGAACTTTCATATATTCTAGATTCATTACACATAAAGTGAAATATTTCAAGCCTTTTGTTTTGTTTTAATCTTGATTAGGGCTTACAGCTCATGGAAATCAAAAATCCAGTATCTCAAAATATTAGAATAAAGAATTTATAATACAAAAATGTCAACCTGAGAATAGCTCTAATCAACTAATTAACTCAAAACACCTGCAAAGGTTTCCTGAGCCTTTCATCTCTCAGTCTGGTTCAGTACAAACAACCACAAATCAAGGTTCCAGAGTCTGGAGGAAGAGTGGATAGACACAGTATCCAAGCTGCTTGAAGTCCAGTGTGACGTTTCCAGAGTCAGTGATGATTTGGGGTGCCATGTTATCTGCTGGTGTTGGTCCACTGTGTTTTCTCAAGTCGAGAGTCGATGCAGCGTCTACCAGGAGATTTTAGAGTGCTTCATGCTTCCATCTGCTGACAAGCTTTATGGAGATGCTGATTTCCTTTTCCAGCAGGACTTGACACCTGCCCACAGTGCCAAAACTTCTAGTAACTGGTTTGCTGACCGTGATATTACTGTGCTTGATTGGCCAGCCAACTCACCTGACCTGAACCCCATAGAGCAGAGGTGCCCAAACTTTTTCCTGTGAAGGGCCAAAAACCAAACTTTATTGAGGGCCGTTTGCCAAAAGTAAACGTTGCATTATACCAAACTGTATTATATTAATATTTAAAGTTGCCATGGTTACCTCTGCTCACAGAGGTAGGTATGCCAAATAGAGACAGCATCACTTGTGCCTGTTTGCACATCTTTAGGTACCTGTTTGGTGGGACATGTTTGTTGAAGTCTGTCAAGGGAAGGGACCTGAACTTGTGTTTGAGTTCTTAATCACACTGAAGCTCAATTAGTTCTATCTGAAGATCATCACTGACTGTGTCCACACTGATGGTGAAGGGTTGAGCAAACAACACAAAGTCACATATCACATCCACAAGCCTGATGGATTTGGCACATAGCTGTACTTGATGTAAAATACAGTAGTACTTTACCACTTTCCTCCCACATTCACTGACTTTGAGACACCAAGGTATCAAGGCCAGATTTCCTCCCTACCATTGCCAAGACTCCATCAGTTGTAATACCTGCCATATTCTCCCAGTTTAATTCATTCTTTTTCAACACTTTCCCTCTTCTCATATATGGCTTTGGCCCACGGGCCCTAGTTTGGGCACCTCTGCCATAGAGAATCTATGAGAGCCACCAGACCCAACAATACAGACGAGCTGAAGGCTACTATCAAAGCAACCCGGGCTTCCATAACACCTCAGCAGTGCCACAGGCTGATTGCCTCCATGCCACGCTGCACTGATGGAGTAATTCCTCCAAAATGAGCCTTGGAGTATTGGAGCCCTGACCAAGTATTTCAGAAGGTCGACATTTCTGTATTATAAATTCTTTATTCTAATATTTTGAGATCCTGGATTTTTTGTTTCCATGAGCTGTAAGCCATAATCATCAAGATTAAAACAAAAAAGGCTTGAAATATTTCACTTTATGTGTAATGAATCTAGAATATATGAAAGTTCCACTTTTTGAATTAAATTACGGAAAAAAATGAACTTTTGCATGATATTCTAATTTTTTGAAGTGCACCTGTATACAATACTCATGTTGTGGAAGTACATACAAAATACCCACAAGTTCACCTGCCCACAACACTTCGAAGCATTTGAGACTGGACGAAGGCCATTACACAGGTGACTTCATGAATGAAGACATAGCCAAACAACATGCACCTGTGAAATGACCCCTTGCTATCCATGCTATAGATGCTGAACACTTGGAGAATGGAAAAGTAGTAACATAAATCTCAATACGGAGTTCATTACCTTCTTAATCACCAAATCCCATCATAGTCTCATCATTCTAGGCATTCCCTGGCTGCCCTTTCACAATCCCTCTATCTCATCGAGCAAGTTGGAGCCCTCATTGTCACAATGTATGCTTACCCTTCCATGCCATATGAGAGCAACTGAGAGCCCAGAAATGAACAAATCCCCATACCATATTATACCATATATTCATAGTGACCTGAAGCTTGTATTCCATGTGCAGGTCCATAGCCTTGTCGTTACTGAAAATCTCAATAACGACAAGGCTATGGACCTGCACATGGAATACAAGCTTCAGGTCACTATGAATATTATGTCTTATGGTCTGATCAGTGCTCCTTCTGTATTCCAAGGCTTTGTGAAAAAGGTCCTCCATGAGCATTTAAACTGAATTTTCATAGTCTATATAGACAGCATTCACATTTACACCTACCCCCACCCCCTTCTGGTTTATTTCAATCATGAAAATCAACTATACAACAAACTACAAAAATCAATTTTAGGAAGAAGTTAATTTCTTAAATCTTCAGTCCCTTTCATTGGTTACATCCTTGATAGTCAGGTGCTAAAGACAGACCTGTCAAAGTTAAAGCAGTACCTAGCCCCAAAATATAAAAATTCAATGATTTCTGAGTTTCTGTTTTCTATAATCATTTCACCCAGTCTTTTGGGTCAGAAACTGCACCCCTCATGGCACTCTTAAATTGTAAAGCTATAAGTCGTAAACTGAATGAAGCTGCTTCTGTACTTCTGAGGCACTATAAAACCCATCAAGGATGAGTTATAATTCATTAATGCTACCATTTTCAAACTGTCCCCTCACTACCATATTTTTTTTTATAGAGGTAGGCACCTCAGAGAGTGGCAATGGGGCCATGGTAATCCCCCTATACTACATACAAGTCCCTTTTATTCTAGAAAGCTTAACCCAGATGAACAAAATGACAACGTAGGGAATCCAGAACTATTAAGCAATAAAAGTAGTCTTATTAGAATGGTGAATTCAATAAACCTTTTTTTGCAAAGATAACCTCAAGGCCAATGAAACATGAAGCGACCAAACAATCATTCCATCTGCTTGTATCTTCTTGCACCCACTCATTGGGAAATTATGGAAAATATTACTAGGGTACAAAGAGAGGAACCTGTACCCCTTGTCCACCAAACAAACATTCTGTTCCTCAGTCCATGATAAATCAACATTTCAGTGGGTCCAAAAATCACTCAGCTTATGACATCCAGGTATACAAATGAACCATCACCTTCATGTGTAATAAATTCTGGTGGCTGTCTCTCAACCAAGATGTAATGTGATATGTCCAATCATGCATTGTGTGTGCACTATTCAGAACCTGGCAGAGGAAGAGTCATTACCTATTTCTCACTACTCCTGGTCTCACACAGACTTTTTCACTGGCCTGATCTTATTTGAAGTTTACTCAACTTAAAGTGATGGGATTATAGCTTGTGTTTTACCTTGGGAGTCATATGGTCCAAGGAATGCTCCTGGGTCACTGTTAAAGAAAATCTTAGACCCATCTCTCATAACAGACTTCACCAAAAAAGGTACCTGACTACGCTTTGGATTAGCCCTCTGGCTGATTGTGTTTTGACAGTTGGCGCTACCATTTTACTTATTGGATAGTGTTTTGGATATTGGACTGTGTGTTGTTAATAAAAACATGCATATGAATCTTCAAAACAACCTCTTTCACTCGAATCAGGAATACAAATGTATGGCTTCAATAAACAGCCAAAATATTTAATAATGTGTATCTCAATATTTTAATAGTTCATAAAGTAAATTTGGATGTTCATAACATTCAGGATGTTCATCAAATAAATTTCTACTGAGGAAGTCAGTATATGATTATATATAGATAAAGGGGTCCTTTGCTGCAAACTTTGAGAACCCTTGCTGTAGGTTATAGGTTCATTTATTACAATATATTACATAACGGAGGTTCCTCTGAAAATTGTTGTGCTGTTTCTTCTATTGTGGATGGGAGCTTTAAGTTTGTTACTTTGTTAACATGTTTCAGTGTAGAGCTTGTCCTTGAGCGTGGTACATTTGTCAGACAGCGTCTCTTGCTAACCACGGGAAGGTCAAGGTTAGCAGGTGCTTTAGTCCACTCCCAAGTGAATATACAACTTCCCACCTACCAACACCACCACGGCAATTCAGTACTTTCCATTTTCTCACAGAGGGGGAGAACAGAGTCAGAGTCAGCACAAAGCCTCAGGCCAAGAGATGCAGTGTATACTGTATGATGCATGTGCTAGAGGCATGTGTGTGGGTGGAATGAGATGGTGTCAGGAAAATAATGCTGGGGAAAATGAGAGACACTGTCAATATTTTGATATGCTGGGAAGTATTTTGTGTGTGTCATATTTGTATGAGTTTGAAAGCTGGAGATTTTCTATGTGTGTGTGTGTGTGTGTGTGTGTGTGTGTGTGTGTGTGTGTGTGTGTGTGTGTGTGTGTGTGTGTGTGTGTGTGTGTGTGTGTGTGTGTGTGTGTGTGTGTTATGCGGGTGTACAGCTGCCACTCCTCCATGCTCCTTGGGTCTGTTAAGAGGGGCAATTAAACAGAGAATATCGTTCTGTGAGCAGTTAATGAGGTTTTGTCCCAGGAGGAGGCAACTGATTGGCTCAGTCTCTGGACTGAGGAAAGTCAAGGGCACAGGGTAAAGCAGTGCATTGTGGGAGATGATGACATTGTGTACCAGGAGACTAAAATGCTTTTCTACAATGGTGTTGAGCAGGCCTGTTTGTCTCTCAAGAAAACAGGTGCCTTACAATAGAAAGCAAAATTGCAAATTAATACTGAGCTGAGGAATTGTGGTGAATGGCCTTGTTGCAGTTCTATACCAGTTACACAAAAATATTTTAAATTGCATAATCAGTTGCATAATTTTTACACTGGTTTTGTATGCATACTTGTTATAATTTTCAAACTATGTTTGTCAGAAATCATCAATACCCATCTTTCAAATTAGGAAGCATTCGTGTCACTCATCATGTGACGGTTCTATATCTCAGAGTTTTTGGTATGATATCCACATTCACTCTGTTTGATGTCCGGTCATGAAATGTACTTTTTCACTTACAATGTCAGTGATTCCCTGCATTAAATCCTTTAAGAAATAACCGTTTTGGGGGCTACTAAACATGAATAGAACAATTCATGAGTTATTACAAATGGAACATCATATAATTAATAGAGTCAATGCAATGTCTAACAAGAATACTAACGACCTTGCCAAATTTATTGGAAGATGTTAGCCATTACAAAACTATGTCCTAAAGTGCTGATACATTAGTGAACACCCACAAAAACATTTTGTTGTATGATGTTTAAATGCAGATGCTGACAAATTTGTGGTGTTAACATGTTGTGAAAATAAAGACAGTCACCGGTTGGGAAAATATTTGTTTTTTGTGGTGTGTGTGAGATTTTGTGTTGAAAATGACAGTTTCTGTGTTATTGTATCTATCACAGGACTGGGATATTATATCATATAAACAGAACAGGCAGACTTCCAAGGAGAGGTGTGACTTAAAGCTCTCCATGTAGTCTTAGATTCAGGATTTTCCCTTCATTTTAATCCGATCCAATCCGTAACTTGCTACTTGCGTAGTCTTCTCATTGGCTACTCTATTACTCTTACTAAAGTTATTATTAACATTATTACTTTTACTGTTACTTATAATTAACTGAGTAATTATTTTTAGAAGTAGTTTTAATGTACTTGAGTAAAATGTTTGGCTACTCTACCCACCTCTGCCTATGGTGACAGTGCTGCTCTCTCAGTCCAATTCACCCAGTTCATACAGAAAGTATTACTGAAGTGTTTTAAGTTATGCATCCCATGAAACAAATATATTTCCATTTTAACCAACATTTACATACACACCAGCTCTATGAGACCTGCGACTTGCACTTAAAAACATGACCCTGCCCATGCTTTACCGCGCAAAAGATTCATCTTCATAAAAAAAATTTCAACATAATCTAACACTAACATACTGTAGGCCAATTAAAACCTCAAAGTCACTTTGTTTAATCAGATAATGACACGTGAGCATATCCCAAAATGGTGGTTAATTTCTATAATGATTGCAAACTCATAAAAATCATTGTGAATCAGATGTTTTCTTATTTTAGATGCAACAATTTTACAGCGAATAAAGCATTATTTTTAGGCCTGTGAACAACCTTAGAAAACAAACAAAACTAAAAGGCTGACAGTAGCATTGATGACACAAATCATCAAGTAAAGTTTTTTCCTTTTATTGATTTACGAATTTATTTGGTAGTTTCTATTTGTGTACAGTCTGGTCAATTTCTATTCTACATGTAGTACAGTACGCAACATTCTAGGAGTTTTGTGCATTGAAAAATGCAGTACATTTGAGAGTTTGTAATTACTGTATGTCTAGACCTGTCACAATTACTATGAAACACACACACAAACATGATCATCACCATCCTTGTGTGGACCTTCCACTGACTTCATTATTAATGCAGCTAATTAATTCTATACCTACAACTAAATCCAACCCTAGCCTTAACCTCAGTGAGTAAAAGGAAATTGGGGCTTTTAACTTGTTTTTTTTTTTTTTTAACAAAAGCTGCACTTGGACAAAATAAATGTCCCCACAAAGTCAAACCTCTCAGATATTCCTATCCTTGTGGAGAAATTTGGTCCCCACCTATATAAATTCTGAGACTTATATATTAGCATGGCATCTCACATGACAGAGCTGCTCTAGTTCTAGAAACAAGCTGAGGAATGTGTTGCAAAATGTGTACATTTACTTGCCTTTATTTCCATACAAGTTCAGTTCAGATTATTAACTGTATGGATAATAAGTAAATACAACAAATAGATTCATACAAAGAGTGGATAATAAGTAACTTTAGAGTAACAAACAAGTTTTTGTTGTTTTGCTTCTGTACTTAATTGCAAGGGTTTTGAAATCAAACAAGGGCTATGAGGTTACAGTGCAGAAATCCAGCTTTAATTTGAGGATATTTACATCTATATTAGATTAACCATATATTGTTTTGTTTCAAATATAATGTGCAGACCTAAAACAACAAAAAAAATTATGTCACTGTCCAATAATTTACAAACCATACTGTATATAATTCAACTAACTCCAAAGGAGAGCATTCTCCTAGGATTTGTGTTAATTTTATAACAGTTTAAACCCAACACTGAATAACAACTGCCACAGATTTACTGACCAATTTTCACTGCTTCTACTTTTTCCATCCATTCCCAAATCCCAAATCTTGTCCTTCTCTAATTACCATATCATCTCAGCCCCCATGCATGCCTCCTCCTCCATACTCCCCCTCTCTCTCCTCTGCTTTCTGTCAGTAAAGTTGCCCCATTAGCCCCAGCGCAGGAGTGTTAAGAGTAATGGCCCTGCCAATGTGAGAGCCAGCACAGGGGAAATAACGTTTCCCTCACCTGGCCTGGAAACCTCAGCGCAGGGTAATGAATCCTTATGAGAGCCAGGCAGGGGGATATTGTTCCCTCGGTTGTGTATGGTGGGAGGGGGAGATGGGGCGAATGCGAATGGAGGAAATTCACAAGCTGGCTTGTTTTTGCAAGTCATTAAGTCTGTGTTAATCATCTCGGAGCATTTTCATAAGTTTTCACGGGAAATGAAGAAGGATGAAGGGAAGAAGTGAGAGAAAAGGTTGGAGCAAGAGGGAGGCAATGGGGAGAGCTGATTTGTGTGGAGTAGATGTAGCAGGCTTCCTGACACATTTATTATGATGACTTTTCTCTCTGGATTAGATGGAATTGTTGTTTAATGGAGATCAGTTCAGAGAACTTCAGCTATCCACGGTGTCTTGGCTGCAGTTACAGGGGCAAACTGACTCTGAGCAACAAAGCCTGTTTTTTTAATCTTATTATTATTATTATTAAAACTATCTATTAAAATTACTAAAATGTGTGGTTTGCATAGTAAAGGTATAGGACTGGTTTGCAACCCTTGTCAGTTTTCCATATGATCTCCATAAAGCATTCAAAATCATAGAGAACATAACGTATGATAATGATTTCAGATCTCTCTGTGTTTCAGATAAAAAGGTCCTGAATATCAGATAACTTCTCTTTCAGTTTTAAGCTTTCAGCATATGAATTTTGACCTTTATTTGGGCATGATGTTATAGGTGCTCACTAATATCAAGGAAACAAATTGCAGTCCTAATGTAAAGTATCCCCCCGTCTCTCATATTTGCTTTAAAAATATTTTCCATGTTGACAACATTTCTAATTGCAGCCTGGAACCAGAGCTTCAATAAAGTTACTCAGTGAACCCTGCTTCTCTAACTGTGGGAGCTGACCATCCTGATATTCAATAAATCTCTGCTGTTTATATAAAATCTTCGTGATTCAGATGACATCATTCACATAATTTTGCCTAGAATTTCTGCCAGAATTTTAAAGCCCCAGTCAGGAATCAGTGCAACTAGCAGGCCTGTTTTTCTGGTACAGAACACTCCGGTTACTCCCACAACAATGTAGGTCTATTTTTATGGTTTTATGATACCTCAGGCAAACCTTCAGGTGGCCATGTCACAGTACTTTATCTAAAATGTTTAGTGTTTAGTAATATAGGGAATGTTACAATACACTCTTATACCCTATTATACGCTCTCTCGGCAGTGGCTCTCCACATCTGGATCCGCAATCATTATTCTCAAGCCTACATTAATTTAAAATTTTTTTGTTTTGTTTTACTTTTAGAGTGTCTGAGGGTGTGAGGAAAGAAACTCACCCACTCATCTGTCACATCCACTATAATTTCCATGTTTTCATTATACTTTTTTTTTTGTGCCCTTCAGAGACCTTCAGCTAAGCTTTCATAAGGTTACACCATATATTTAATGGATGGCTTTGTGTTTGTGTGTGTGTGTGTGTGTGTGTGTGTGTGTGTGTGTGTGTGTGTGTGTGTGTGTGTGTGTGTGTGTGTGTGTGTGTGTGTGTGTGTGTTTGTGTGTGTTCATTTGAGTGCGAGTTGATACTTTTTCAAAGTCATGATGTATATTCTTGAAGTTTAGATTATCTCATACTGAATATTCAGTCCTTCCTTATTTATCAGAGGAACACACTTAACATGTATTATGTGATCTCTCAGGGTCCATGTCCTTGAAAATCCCACACTGACATATTTCCCTATCTTGCTCTTCCCTCAATTTATCACATTAACCAGTAACGACTCCAGATGTTTTCTCTTAATTTTTTTATTCAGCTAAATTGCTAATTGAATCTGGCTATAAAAGAGCAGATGCTTTCATGCTCAGAATGCAGTAGACATGACAGGACGATGTTGAAAACTGGCTTAGAATTTAACCCTCTCTTTGCTGAATGCCACTAAAATGAGCCTTAATGGGGTTTTTTTGTTGTTGTTTGTTTATATATATTCAAAAAGGTTATTATTTATGACAAGTTCTTATTTTTACAATATCCTTATAATTCAATTCTATTTTATTTGTATAGCGCTTTTTACAATAGATATTGTCTCAAAGCAGCAAAACCTTATGAGAAGGCACAAATAACAAGACTTATAAACTAGATATTATTGCTAAAGGAATGTTAATGTTATCAGAATGAATCCAAATGTGTTTTACAGTTAAGAAGTTTACAAGTTCGCTGAAACTTCCTACACTAATCCACACACAGCACCTCTAAATTGTCATGAACCTACCTGATGCAAAAGTGAACAGTAAACAGATTTCCATGTCGAATTTCAGCCTGAGCTTTCTGACAGACACACCTAAAGAGAGCAGTGCATTTGGACTGAATTAAAGAGGAGCAGAGGAATATAAGTGCTTGTCAATTTCCATAATTGTCATAAAAAGCATTTCTAAACTGCTGAAGTTCCCATGACAAATGTGGTTAGCACATCATTTCAGAACAGAGAACATTTTCTTTTTTTTCTTGAAAAAAATAATAAAATAAATTTTTAACCACCATTTGTTTCCAATTTTGCAGAAACCTAGCACGGCTGTGGGTTTCCCCATTTTACAATGCCATTACAGAACAATGTGCTTTGTTTGTAGTGTTAACTTAAATTTTTACAGTGCTTGTCCCTGAACCATGGCCAATCCTTACTTCTCAGCTTCATTATGAGTGGATTCATGATGGGATACAGGGACTCTTTCCGTGCTGTTTTATTTAAAGATGTTATTCTTGGCCTCTGCATCGCCCAAAGTCAGCCCCTGGGTCTTTTTCCCAAGCGACTGAACCGCCCACATGTCATCCGTCATCTGACCCCATCTGCATGACAGGTCACTCATGCTTTTCCACCAGGATAGTGTTGGTGTGTGTGTGTGTGTGTGTGTGTGTGTGTGTGTGTGTGTGTGTGTGTGTGTGTGTGCGCATGCATGCATTCAGACGCATAAGCAGCAACTATATGCTGGTCGTCATAAACTTATCATTATTGCTAAATAGAATGCGGTTATAATCATACATAATGCCATGTCAATATGCATAGACCTACCAAACAATTTACATCAATTACGGACCACAATAATAAAAAAAACTGATTACTGAATAGATTATTACCAGTAGGTTGAGTATTTCACATTAAGGCATTTCAAATGATCACATAGATTTAATTGTGTGTGTGTGTATATACATATATATGAGTGGCAAATATGTGACTATAACAAGTGAAACAAGTGCAGTTGTAATAGTCATTTCTGATGTGATGTGATACTGCCCCCTACTGAATTATCCATACCATGTGACGATATTTTTGGTGTAATAATATCCATGTGTGCTTTTGTGGGAGTTTTTATTAATGTTTATAAACTTTTTCTCTGTGAAATGTGAATGATGACAAGATCAAATATCAAAGGGGAAAAGTTTAAACACCACGATTGTGTGCACTTAAGCACTGGTAGCAGCCAAACAATCTCCATCATAACGTCTGCCATGATACTGTTGAAGATGTAAATATTTAAGTTATTTAAGTAAATATTTATGTTATTTGCATTTCTACATATTCTACATATATACACTCACTGTCCTCTTTATTAGGAACACCTGTACACTCATGCAGTTATCTAATCAGCCAGTCATGTGGCAGCAGCGTAATGCATAAAATCATGCAGGTACAGGTGAAGAGCTTCAGTTAATGTTCACATCAAACACCAGAATGAAGAAACATTGTGATCTCTGTGAATTTAACTGTAGTTGTTGGTGCCATATGGGCTAGTCTGAGTATTTCAAAAACTGCTGATCCACTGGGAATTTCACACACAATGGTCTCTAGAGTTTACACAGAATGGTGCGAAAAACAAAGAACATAGTGTATGGAGGGTCTGCAGGATGAAGCACATTGTTTACTAGACTGGTCTAAGCGGATAGGAAGTCTATGGTAATTCAAATAATCACTCTTTACAACTGTGGTGAGCAAAAAAGAATCTCAGTATGCAGAGTACATCAAACCTTGAGGTTGATTGGCTACAACAACAAAAGACCACATCAGGCTTCACTCCTGTGAGTGAAGAACAGGAAGCGAAGAATTTGAGGCTATCATGGGCACAGACTCATCCAAACTGGACAGTTGAAGACAAAATACCAGGTGATTTGTTTTCTAATCTTCAACTATCCAGTTTCAGTGAGCCTGTGCCCATGATCACCTCAGATTCCTGTTCTTGGCTGACAGGAGTGGAACCCAATGTGGTCTTCTGCTGTTGTAGCCCATCTACCTCAAGGTTTAATGTGCATGCTGAGATGCTTTTCTGCTTACCATGTTATAAACAGTGTTTATTTGAGTTACTATAGACTTCCTGGCAGCTCAAACCAATCTGGCAATTTTCCTCTGACCTCTCTTATTAACAAGGCGTTTCCATTCACAGAACAGTCGCTCACTCAATGTTTTTTGTTTTTCTCACCATTCTGTGTAAACTCTAGAGATTGTTGTGTGTGTGTGAAAATCTCAGGAGATCAGCAGTGTTCCTAATAAAGTGGACAGTGAGTGTGTAAATGTGTGTGTGTGTGTGTGTGTGTGTGTGTGTGTGTGTGTGTGTGTATGTGTGTGTGTGTGTGTGTGTGTGTGTGTGTGTGTGTGTGTGTGTGTGTGTGTGTGTGTGTGTTTTCACTGATTCCAATAACACTGAATGCACATGATCACATGATCACATGATCGCATTGAATGTTTACATTCAAATGTAAACATTAGGCCTTTGGTATTTAAAACTAAAGACTGACTTTGCATTAGAGGCTACATTTTTGCAGACTATTAAGTTTGGAAAGACATCTTTTAATGCCATCACAAGGCATCACAACTGTTAATGCTTTATTAGGTGCTCAGTGCAGTTTCTACGAATGGCTCTGTCAATCAATGACACACCTCAGTGTCTAAGAGGAAAATCGTTTCTGAAGGACGCTGTCACTAAATGCATTTTCTTCTTGTTAAGATTGCTCTCTGCAATCACTCCACCCTTGTTTTCTTCTACAGATGTGGAACAGTAATTGAAGCAGTTCCCAAGGGTGTGGCACATTTGGGAACATTAAGTGGTGTCTCTTGTCACATAATATATTTTTTTAAATTGCTCCTTTTTTGTCAGTTGTGTGTGCTTTTCTGTAATGTTCTTATTTATTTATTTATTTATTTATTTATTTATTTATTTATTTTGTTATAGTGTGCAGGTGGCTCCTAATGCTTGTTTTCCATTTCTATCCCATGGGGGGGGATGTCCTGTGCTTGCCTGGAAGGGCCTCCATTTTCACCTGTCATCACTGTGGCACTTTCACCAGGACATGCATAAGCATGATGTTGCAGATCCTGAGAAATGGACTGCCTATTGGAGCTGACACCCAGAAACTTCAGCTTTTCTTTTGTCCCACTGGTGATGTCTATCACTTGTCCAAGATGTGTGAATGATACAAGATGGCAGATGTGCTTTCCATATAAACAGTATAGTAGAACAGTATATAAAGCTTACAATATTGTAACCACAACCCAGTATTACAGTTTTTGGTACATCACAATATATATTTCTCTTTGGTACAATGCAGTTTATACTTCTCGTTTTTAATGAGAATAAAAGAAATGTGAACATTGCAGGAGAAATTCAAGTAGTAAGTTACTATGTTAAGGTCACATCTCTCTATATATATATTTTTGTAATTCAATACACATTCAAAGAGTATTTAAATATACAGCAATCTGAGTACTGTGATCACTTCGGTATGAGAGAAGTGAAGAGCAAAAACTTTATTACACACAACAACATGACACTTGCACAGTACTAGATGATAGCCTAAATTTAGATATGTGAGTGGCAAGTAAAAATAATAATTGAGCAGTTAGCTAAGGGGGCAAGATTTAAGGTTACAAGCAGCTTATTATGTTTGCAAAGATTTCTTAATATCATTATTTTTTTTATTTGACCTTTCCAAAAAAAATAAAATAAAGACAATGAATGGCATTAAAATAAAAACGGTCAGCTGCATTTTCCTAAAGCTGTAGCTGTATTCATATCAGCATTGTTTTACTAGAAACTGTCCTTCTGATGGACATTGCCACTCAGGTGGACTTGAGCATCAACCATTGTTGGGGCCTTAAACATATGCTGCATTTGATGCAAATTTGCAAAAGTCACAGTAAATGTCCCCTCAACTTGAAATTTCAGCTCATCACCTTGGGGGTAATCTTATCAAGTTCCAGTTCCTTCCCTATTTATGGAGTGGCGTCAAATTAACATGGCCGAGCACACTGTGTGCATAGTAAAATCCCTCTTCTCTACTTATACATTATTTTATAGCAGTATTGACTTTAGATCAGTTAATATACAGAGTCAGAACTTGGTTAAATCTAAAACACTGACCATACTAGTTGCTGTTTTGAGAAGGTAATCACAGAATAGAGTTATCACTAATGTTAGCTTGTTGCTAATTCTATTTATTGTCCAATGGCTAGCTTGTTGCTAATGCTTATTGTCTGCTGTTGTTGCTGTACTGCAATTGTTGTCAGAGAGCAACATGGCCGATGTCCTTTCTGAAGAGGCTCAGGTCCTTTAATGTGTGCGCTAGGCTTCTACGGCTGTTTTACCAGTCTGTGGTGGCCAGTGTTATTTTCTTTGCTGTGGTGGCATTGGGACTTGTGGTTATAAACTGAGCAAGTTGGGTGAGGAAGGCCAGCTCTGTGGTAGGGATGGAACTGGACAGTGTGGAGGCAGTGACTGAGAAGAGAATGAGAGGGAAGCTGAAAGCTATTATGAACAAGCCTTCTCATCGTCTATAAGCTGAGCTGAGGCGGCTCAGTTGCACGTTCAGCCACAGATTGATCAAGCCACATGCCTCAAAATGTCTGAGGGCTCTTTTGTGCCATCAGCCATCAGACTCTACACACATATAACAGTTAATTCTCATTCCACAGATTTTGCACATGTATATAATTGCCAAGGATATTGCACATGTACATATACAAATAGCATATTCTCTAGCATATATACATACACACATATCTATTTTGTTTCTATTATTTCTATCATTTCACTTATTTCTATTGAATAGGTATTTATAGAATTTATTTTCTTTGTTACTTCTCCTACTTGTGCTGTTGGGTCAGTTGAATTTCCCCCATGGGGGATCAATAAAGGTACATCTTATCTTATCTTATTGAACAAAAGCTTAAATAAAGCTACTCCAAATGAAATCCCTAAAATAAAATACAAAGTCAAGTCCATAACATTTAGAAGTTATGTCAACAGTATTGTATTTCCTATATATTTACAATGCCCTCCACTAATATTGGCACCTCCACTAATAAAGATTTATTTGATAAACCTGTGTTTTGTTTGCAATTGTTTGATATCCATGACAGTGTATTTTTGTGAGGTTTTTTTTTTTTTTTTTTTTTTTAACAAAAGATCAAAAGGTTACACAATAAAGACAATTTTTCATAGCCTTCTTTGCTCATATTTACCAAGGGTGCCAATATTAGTGGAGGGCACTATATATATTATATATTTTGTGCTATCCAACATGCATTCAGAGTTATAATGCATTTGTGTTTTGAAACAGTGCAGCTCTTGTGTTTTCACTAGCATTGTTTACTTTAGTTAGTACAGTGAGACAGTGACTTGTAAGGACAACTGTTCTTATATGGGACTCTCATTTTGATGTGGCATTATGAAGGTGTAATGTCACATCAAAATGAGAGTCCCATATAAGAACATTTTCAGCAACAAATAAAGAAATATTCTGATCACTGCTGTGTCACTCTCTGCAAAGCACTTGTAAAATGTAACAAGTATTTAAGCTTCTATAGCGTCCAGTTCATCTCAGGAGACGATGGTTAGTAAACATACGTTGTGACCATTTCACTATTTCAAAGTGTACGGCAGTCTGTGGCAGAGATTTCACACCAGATAAGCTGGTTGAACACAAAACCACAGAGGGTAGGAAAAGAGCAACAAAAAGTGCAAAGCCATTCCTCTTTTAGTGGAATGGTTACAGTCTTCAACCACCATGGCCCAGTGTATGGGAGAGGAAAGGCACTGAATAATAATAAACACCTAACAAGAAACATTGTACCAATTACTTGTTGTTTTTTTTAAAGTAAATATATACTAGCACTATTAAATTCTGATAATATGACTAACATGTATTAGCAATATTTACCTTTATATCAGATGTGTTATTGTGGTTAAAAAAGACAGAATGACATGATAAATTGTCAAAGGAAGTACATTTTAGGAATGATTATTAAGACAATTATTAAGAATAATTAAACGTATGTTTCAAGAAACCAATATCATGGGCAGTATCCAGATTCAACTACTTTGCAGTGAATTGTGTGGACAATCATTATCTTGTGTGTTCTTTTCTGCTAATAGTTATTATCTTACTTTCATAGTTGTGTATTTAAGATAAACATACTCTTTGAAGCCTTTCTCCAGCTTGCTAGACGGGGCTTTGCTAATATTCTTATATATCTGATGAACATCACTGACGTTTATCTTCAGCAGCTATTATGAATGCAGTGTAAGAACCGTAAATATAGGAGTTGTACTAAGAAGATTATGGATATGATTGAGCGGGGATATTAGCTAGCTACTATCACAAGCCAGTGTGACCCCACCTGCATTCCCTCTCAGTGTCAAATCTTAAACCAATTAACTCATGTCTAACTGAACAAATTAAAACAACTCATTTAATGAAGTGTTGGAACTGAATGTTATTTGATAATATTTTGATTGCTGGACTGAATTCCTAAATATTTATTAATAATTTTGATAAATTTGGGGACCCCCTTTCACCTGGGGCCCTGGACTTACCGCCCAGGTTAGTCTGTGCATAGGTCTGGCCCTGGCGCCACTTCACTATACATACCATGAACACTCTACTGTTGCATCATGTAGAGCAGTGTTTCTCCACCATTGGGTCGAGGATCATTGTCTGCTGGATCGCGAGATCTTTTCTGTCTTGAGTACAAATTACCAATTAGAACTGTATATTTGTATATGTTTAGGGCAACAGTGACCTGTATCACGAATCCTGTTAATATGTCCGGGTTTACATAAACGGCCATAAGCAAAAGGCTGACATGATTTATTAGCTGTCCAATCATAGACCTCAATCAAGGTCTCTTAACGTAGTTTTGCTCTTACTTATGCACTAGCTCCATGTGCCAAGGAACACAATTCAATGTCTTAAAAAATGCATCCTTTTTTAAAACGAAAGTATGTAGTCCATTCAGAAACTCCTTCTACTTTGAAGGCAGCAGTATGC
The DNA here is from genome assembly GCF_001660625.3 of Ictalurus punctatus. Lineage (NCBI taxonomy): Eukaryota > Metazoa > Chordata > Actinopteri > Siluriformes > Ictaluridae > Ictalurus > Ictalurus punctatus. The sequence goes on along the minus strand of NC_030423.2, from coordinate 6,323,089 downwards.
GTACAACCCGGACCATATTCATGTTGTTGTTTTTTAAGTACGGCTTTACTGTTACCGTGGGTGAAAAACCAAACTGTCTCGAGTGTGATGAGGTTTGGGCCAACGAGTCAATGAAGCCATCCAAACTTGAATGTTACCTTCAAAGCAAGCATCCAAAATGTGTTTTGATTTTGATTTTTTTTTTTTTTTTTTTTTACGAAAGCGAGACCTATTATATCTCACTTTCATAAAAAAAATTTGTACCTGACAGTTGGGTCAAGGATGACTGCCATTCAAAAAATCTCAGTGGGTCGCAGTGAGCAAAAGTTTGAGAAACTCTGATGTAGAGCACCAAGCAAGCACAGCTACATTGCAGTGCCATGAAACAAAACACACACATGGAAAGTGACTAGGTGTTGCAATCAACGCTCAGCTGAACAGTAAGGGTGGCTGAACAGTGATGAGGGATGGTGTTACATATGAAGGGTGAACTCCTGAGCCTAAAGCTATACACACAAGCATTAGAGAAGTATTAAGTGTTCTGAGAATAAAAACCTTATTGTGTACATAGATATGACTCACATTTACTGAGTACTCGGTTAAAGAGCAAACCAACAAGAGCTTGTCTTTTAGCCACCATTAGCAGGTTAGCGCTCGCTGTGACTATAGGGAATGTAGGGCATGGGAATCTATGTCACATTGTATTGCGGGATTGGTCTGCCATGTTGTCGATTCAGAACCCTCGTTAACATTACAGTATCTGCTATGTTTAAATATTGGAAGTAAACAGTGTATATTTTTAGGTTTTGTTTGTGTGTAAAAAAAAATAATAATAATAATTTTTTTAACTGTGCATGGCATGATGAGGGAGAGTTCTAAACCTAGAGAACTATATATAGACAAACCTTATAAGGAGACAAGAAAGATATAAAAACAACAACAACATAAATAATTAAAGATGCCAATCCCTATAGATTTCCAAATGATGAGTGGAGCAATGATGCATTCTCCTAATTTATGTTTGCAAATTTGATATTTTGCATCTGGCTTAAGTGCTTATTTTGAAGGACATTTAAAACCACAAATAATAGATAAATGATTACAGCGATTTTGTTACATTCCAGTGAACTGCAACAACAGTGTTTTTCATAAAATAAAAAGCTAGTGGTGTAATGTATATTATTATCACAATTCCATATTACATTATAGGCGACTGAAATATGGGAATACACTCTGATATTTTTCAATCTGCTGTAGAAAGTGAAGTTTTTGTGTCTTATTACTGAAACATAAGCCATTATGTGACTTTCTATCACTTCAGAGATCTTGTTGTTACCCTCCATCCGCATCTAGAGCATTTCAAGCAAACAAGTCATTAGACAGGATTGAACACTTATCTTGCTTTACTGTCCCACACCAATAGATATAGGAAACAATAGATATCAACAACCCTGGCACAGTAGCAGGGTGAGAATTGCTCGTAAGCCAATGCAATTCTATGAAGAAATGTTGATGCACCCTGATAAAAATCATCTGTTATACAAAATTTGCTTGGTTACAGATGTCAAACATTTCTGCTTATAGCAGGTAATGTAAATGTAAAGGTACAGTACATCCACTGCTGATGACTTGATTGAGATTAACTGCTAGAAACATGGGCAAAGCTGTGGAATGTAGGCTCATGTGAATGTATGGTGGATCAGAAATGCTGTACCTTTAAAGCAACATATATACAGTCAGGTCCATAAGTACTGGGACAGTGACACAATTTTTGTAATTTTGCCTTGGTACACCACCACAGTGGATTTAACATGAAGCAATCAAGATGTGGTTGAAGTGTAGACTATTAGCTTTAATTCAAGGAGTTTAACAAAAGTATTGCATTAACTGTTAGGAATTACACCCATTTGTTACATAGTCCCTCCATTTTCACAGCCTCAATTGACTGATAAGGCTACAATCAACAAACACCTTCATGAACGTTAAATACCTCAAGATGCAAACCACAGGTAACACTCAATAAGAAGAAAGGCCAGATTAGAATTTGCTAGAAACCTTTCTTAGATTAACTTGTACCAGAATGATGGGTAGAGAAAAGTATGTAGAAGGAAAGGATGGGCTCATGATCCAAAGCATACCACATCATCTGTCAAACATGGTGGAGGAAGTGTTCTGGCATGGGCATGTATGGCTGCTAATGGAACTGGGTCACTGATGTTTACGGATTCTGTGACTGCTGATAGAAGTAACAGGATGAATTCTGAAGTGTATAGAGCTATACTTTCTGTTCAGATTCAGTCAAATGCTGCAAAACTGATAGGACGGTGCTTCACAGTACAGATGGATAATGACCCAAAACATACCACAAAACCAACCCAAGAGCTTCTTAAAGCAAAGAAATGGAATGTTCTTAAATGGCCGGGTCAATCACCTGACCTCAACCCAATTTAACATGCTTTTCACTTACTGAAAAACAGCACTCAATCATAAATCCAGATAAAATTCTATTTACAAAACTAAACTTGGCACACATATGTTAGTACATGTTAGCACTTTGTGTGTAATTTGCATCTCAATTATGTTGCAATGACCTCATTTGCTAATTGAGAATAGGTTGGCATAATATTGCTTTGTGGTCATACATTTTTTGCTACTGTTGAGTATAATCTGTAATTTAAACCTGACGACAGTGTTGTAAAATGGTACTCTTGGAGTTGAGTTTCGGCTCAGGTTCCCTTAACGGCTGGAAGTGTGTGTGTGTGTGTGTGTGTGTGTGTGTGTGTGTGTGTGTGTGTGTGTGTGTGTGTGTGTGTGTGTGTGTGTGTGTGTGTGTGTGTGTGTGTGTGTGTGTGCTGCTATCTGGGATTAAAACATGGATGGTCTCTTCCTCATGGTTTAGCTTCAGACTTTCAGTAACAGAATTCTATGAATGAAATTGTTGCCAGGTGTGCCCTGTAAACACTGCACAGATAGAACACACATCCAGCCAGTGACAGCGCATGTCCAAACTTTATCTCATGGGTGTGATATAGCACCTTTGGTAATTATAGAGACATCAGCACTTCGTTTTGGGTCACATATCAAATATATTTTTGGCAAACTGCCAGTATAACTAATGACTAATGATTTGTATTTTCATGTGCATTTCAAGTATCAATTTACACAGCCCTTATATAGCCGGTACTTTTGTATAGCAGAGAACGAGGATGGTGGAAAACTCTGGTAAGGTGTAACAGATCAGACCAACTATCAGGTATAAGCAAGAGTCATGTGATTACTACTGTGCTCACCCTCTTTCATCTTGGTAGCACTCTGATAATGATAAAAGTAAAAAGTAAAAAAAGCTAGAACTTGCATTAGATCGAAAAGTAATCTTCCAAATAAAATATGATGTTTTGCATCCATGCATCTCCAACCAACATTTTAAAACATATAGAAATAGAAATATAATGACTGACGGGGTGAAGTTATTTGTAACACTTGCAGGAAATGGCATCCCCACCTGTCCATCAGAAGTGCACAGGTAAATATCTTGCTATGAGCTGAAAGCTTTAAATGTGGAGATTTTTCAGACACTTGTGGAGGTTATTAAGAGGCATAGCTTTGATGGCAGTGACATGATATATGGATGTTCAACCACATGATGTTCAACCACATGACCATCTAGTTGCATGACATGTATTCCAGCAAGTTAGTTCAATCATGAAAAGAGAGTTGTGCTGGTATCATTGCTGTGTGCAGTACAAGCATTGGAACATAAAATCAACACCCTTCTTTGTTTTCCCATGCAAGCTATAAAAGGAGTTCTTTGTACACAATGGACCACCTGGGAGTGCTGGGAGCGGTATAGCCCCTCTGGGTGAATGTAAGAGGACGATTTCCTCTTGTTGCACACTCACTGCGCATGAAGGTCAAAGAGGAAGCTGTTATTCCTGCTTGATAACCACAGTTCACATGTTTCACTGTGAATGAAATTGTGCTGCTCACCTTCCTTCACTCCTCAATATTCTCATAAGTTGCAACCACTATATCAAAGTGTCTACTTTTATGAACAATAGCAATAATGAACAATAAAGATGAGAAATGCATTTAACAACAACAAAAAAAATCACAATTTGTAATAAATTTGTAAATATTTTATTTGTAATATTGACCATTAGAATTCATGCATAAATTACATGGCTTTTTAAATGAAAATGGTATTACTGTACTGTACATTTCCCCATCATTATTGTTTGCAACCAAATAATTAACAGAACAAAACACATAGTTACATATATAAATAGCAGTTTATTAATCTAATTACAGCAAACTTTGAGAATAATAAATAAAAAAACCAATCATGATTGCATTTAATCCATAATTTTTATAATTAAGCAATATTGCACAAGCAAGAGTGTGTTTATACTGAATATCGGCACAGCAGCTGTGATTCGGCCATAAGAAATCACAGCCATGCTGATATTTAGAATTACCGCATGATTTCAAGTGTGATATTGCTTTTATATAACAATTCTATAAACAAGAAATTAAGTGTGACTTATTAAAGTGACATTTTGAACACAATATGGCCAAATGTTCTGTTTATTTTTGCTCCTCTGGTGGAAATAGATCCCAAAGAAGCTACACACACTTCATCTGATGAGCGTTCATATTTTAAGTCAAAAGTTACATTCCTGAAAACTATCTTCTGCCATCCATCCATCTTCTACCACTTACTCCTTCTGCAGGGTCATGGGGGAACCTGGAACCAACCCCAGGGAGCATCGGGCACAAGGTGGGGTACACCCTGGACAGGGTGCCAATATATCGCAGGGCACAATCACATACACACTCACAGCAAACTGTATGCAAGAAAAGTGTTCCTCAAAAGACATGTTTTGGTGAACCCATCATTGTAAACAATCAGAATTACCCCAGGTCTAGATTTTATTCAGATCTCTAAAATGAACATCTATTTGAAATATTGATATTAATTATGATAAAATTAAGCTAAAAAAAAAAAAGTATTAAAAGATTACTTATTCATTATTATTCATAATGTTTAAACTTTGGTGCAGATGATTAATGAACTTTAATCCACGTTCATCTTTGTTGCTACAGCCCAGTCTTAGTGATTGTTAAAGAAAGACTATGAAATCAACAATTAAACCATTTATTCAATTATTGCCATTTAGTTCATTTATTAAGTTAGTAGAATTTGGTCTAAAATATGGTCTAATATGTTTAATTACGCTTCCGTTTGCATTCCTGAACCTGTACCATATGATATGTGGTAAGTTTATTTGGTCAAACTCTCGTGTCAAACCACCTCATCCAACATGGTTGAGGAACAACTCCCGTACTTTACGCAACGTACGCAAGTGACGCAGGCGCATCACCGTGGTAACCTGGCCGGCCCACTGACACTCGCGCAGCCTGAAACTAGTTTGGAGAGTTGAAGGTTTTGGTTTCGCGACAGCTGGACTTTCACAACTATTGGATTAAAAGGGCTGGAAGACGTCTTGCCGCGACGGAAAGCCTTAATCCCTTGAGTCAAGATGCTGAATATGTGGAAAGTTAGAGAACTGGTTGATAAAGCGTAAGTATTCTTTTTTATTTTCGACGATATTCCGCTGTTCTTTCGAGGCTCTATAGTTCTACCTGTTCGAAAAGAGACACGTACTCATTCCCTGACGTCATGTCGCACTTTTTGATAGTAGCAGGCTGGTTAGCGTTAGCTAGCTAACTAAAGCGGGAATTTCATTGACCTAAGTGGCTAGTTTTGCTAATTGGCTATCGAGATAGCTCAAGTGGGTTGCTGGTTCTTCTTTCTTAACGATATTTACTCGAGGCCGGGTCTTATGTCCCGGTTGATTTGTTTTCCATTAAAAAAAATGTTCACATTAAACATCAACCACTTACATACATTTGCTAAGTAGCTAGCATTAGCTAGAAAGTGTCGACGCTAAGGTGTCTATAACAGCCAAATGCAGAGAATTTAGTCAGCTAATTTCGAGTTCTGAATGGGATTTACTGGACCAGTTAGACATGAAGGGCTTATAAATTAACGTGTCGGCAATTAGCTTAACAACTGTAGCGTATTAATACAAGTTCAGGTAACTTAGCCGTGCTAATATGACATTGCTAATGTTGATTATGATTGCAAGGTTATTCAATACGGTAGATGACCGATTAATTAGAATCTGTTTGGCATAGGGTTTGTCTCGGGTGTTGCTAAGTTTTATATGTAAACAGACTTGGCTGTATCCGGTGTTATTTTCTAACACAGGTTTGAATTGTCATTGAGTTTCTAACACCGTGATGTTCTCCAACATTATTATGAAGCAAGTTAGGTTCTAGGTTGTCTGTACTAGGTTGTTTTAGTTATTTAAAATGTTCACGGACACCTCCAGGTGATCTGATGATTTCTAACTTCAGTCATAAATTCATGTTAGTTATACACGTGACGTGTTTGTATCATTTGCAAACATTATAAATTAGCTTGTGTGGAAAAACTGGCCTGTGAACATGGCCTACTTTCGAGCTTGCTTCCCTAAACGTGTGAATAAAACACAATTCTTCTATTATTACTACTTCAAGTCAATGAAAATGACCTTCTTGTCCTTGGTGTTTAATTCTGAAGAACTATATAGTCTCATCTGGGGTGTGCATGTGAGGGGGGTATTTCCAACCTTACAGGCGTAAACGTTTTCTTTGACATGTGTACTACAGTGCGAGGTTTCTCCTCACAGCTCAGTGTCTCTGACTCTGTACCAGGTGGGTTTCTACACACCTCCCAAACACATGCCTGCAGATGAATTGACTGCATGGTAGTGTAAATGCAGAGGTTATTCCCACCTCACACTGTGTGATTTTGGCCACAATTTGGTCGTCTGAGACAAATTTGGAGAATCCTAAAAGATTCCTATAGTCCTAGGCCAAAATCTGTAGTCCTTGATCGCTAGTTTGACGTGTTCCCTGACAGCCGATTAATGGCCATTGCGATCAAACTTTTCCTCCGACTAAATTCTGGCAGTGTCAGAAGATTTGAGTCACAGTCCTGTAGTCTGGCTTCTACTACACTGTACAGTCTTCTTGCATGCGTCCGTTTTCGTACAATCTGACACTAATGACAACTGAGATCCTACGGTGTGACATGGCTTATAGCCAGGATCATGTTCCTACAGTCTGACAAGCAACAGACTATTAAAAATCGCACAGTGTGCACCCGGCTTTAGTGTTCCTAGGAGGGATCCAAATCCACCACAATCCTAACCAAAATAAACCACTTAATGAAAATGAATGAATGAATGAATGATGCAGTGGTTCTGAACCCTGGTGCTGTAGTGCCTCTACCCTGTTAATAGTGTGAGTTGGATTAGGTGTGTTAGTGGCAAACAACAAAGTAGCTGGGTCAGGCTTGCAAACATCTGGATTTCAAATGTTTGTAGCTATTTTTGTGAATACGCTTTACAATTTAATTTAAGTAACATGGTAAACCATAAATTCCTAGCTGCCTTGTAATGATCTATGCATTTTTTCAAGTGCTCAGCCATGAACCATGACATTTCCTGCATGTGGACCCATTTTAACACCAGTCATAAAGCATCTGTTCCTTTTTATTTACTTTTGAAGCACTTAATGGCACTGATTTTCTGATATTGCAAGTACTGTTGTTTGGGGGAAAATGCAGGTGATTTATAATCCTGAATAAAAACAAATGTTTTTGTACTAAAGAAAAGAATAGTGTTTCTTTATATATACAGTTGCAATCAACTTTACAGACTTTCAGCTGTTTGCAATGAACAAATCAAAGAAAAGCAATTGAAATATTTCAACACAATGAATTCAAGTGGTTTCCCCAAATTCAACTGAAAATGCAACTTATAATGATTTCTCCAGTTTCTAAATTAATCAACCCCCTAAATAGAATCCCTCACAACAGCACAAATATGCAAAACAGGCGTTGTCTAAAGCACACCTGATGCAACTAATCAAGGGCTTCATTAGTTGCAGCAGGTGTGCTTGAGCTGGAACACATGAAATACCTGAACTGGCTAGGGGTAGAAAATGAATGAAACACCTGGATGGGGCAGAAAAAGGAAGCTCTCAACGGCTTCTGAGATTTCTGAGAAGGCAGATTGTGGAAAAACCCTCGAGTGACTGCAAAAGACCTGTAGCAAGACTTGGTGGCAACAGACACTGAGGTTTCAGTGAGCACAGTAAGGCACGTACTAAACGCAGAATGTTTCCATGCCAGAACTCAGACATTCACCACTACTGACCCAAAAGCACAAGAAAAGTCGCTCAGAATCATATAAATTAGCCACAGACGTTTTGGGTGTCTGTTCTGTGGAGCAATGAAACAAAACTGGAAGTTTTTGGCACGATGGATCTGCGGTATGTCTGGAGGAAGAAGGATGAAGAAAGAACACTCTGTCCACAGTCAAGCATGGTGGTGGCTCGGTGATGCTCTGGGGCTGCTTTGCATCCTCTGGCACTGGAAACCTGCAGCGTGTGGAAGTCAAGATGGATTCATTGAAGTATCAGGAAATCCTATGAGAAAACATCATGCCTTCTGTGAGGAAGCTGAAGCTTGGGCGTCATTGGACCTTCCAATAGGATGGTTACACATACCTCAAATTTCAGCAAGGCTTGGTTGCAGAAGAAGTCCTAGAAGATTCTACAGGGCCATCACAGTCACCTGACTTGAACCCCGTAGAAAATCTCTGGTGGGATTTGAAAAAGGGGGCTGTAGCACGCAAACCCAAGAATATTACTGAACTGGAGGCCGTTACTCATGAGGTATGGAGTAAGATTTCTCAGGAACGCTGGTTTCTGGCTCTGCATCTCGATTGCAGCAGGTCATAAGGAGCAATAGGGTGCTCTACTAAGTACTAAAGGTGCTTCCCATGAAGGAGTTGAATAACTTTGAAACTGAAGAAATCATTATAAGTTGCCTTTTCAGTTGAATTTGAGGAAACCACTTGAAGCATTTGTTGTGTTGAACTATTTTAATTGATTTTATTTCAGCTGTTTGCAATGAACAAATCAAAGTCTGTAAATTTTGACAATAAACCTGATTTGCGTTGGGGGTTGAAGAAATTTGATTGCAACCGTGTATGTGTATATTGTGCTGCTGTTCAGTTTTCTAAACTGACAAATTTAAATTAGTTTTCTTACAGCATGCTAGTTCCTAGGGTTAACTGTTTGAATATACACTTGATCAAGTGAAGGGGAACTAAATTTAGTTTTAATATGTGGTGAAGTCTCACAGGGGGGAAAAGGTTTTTTTATTTCTGAGTTGGAGCATTACAGGAAGTCCTTTGAGAACGTATGTATTGAGCAAACAGCAGTTACATTATGAGTCTTGACAGTAGGGAAGTTGCTGCGTCTCGTGAAAGCCACTATCAGCAGGAAATAAAGAAAATGCAGCAGTGTATATCAGTGCAACAGATCTAGGTTGTTGCTAGCGCAAAGCCAGCAGAAAATGGCCTAAATAAAAAATAATCTCCTTTTGTGTAGATTAATAATGGCCTGCATTAGACTATTTACACCTCAAATTGTTTATTCTTGTTGATTGCTTATACTGCATTTGTGTTTTTCCTAGGGCTTGATGTGGTTAAAAAAAAAATTAGGTTGCTCAATGCTCATCTGCATATTGCAGACTTCTCAATGAAACTATTATATACTATGCAGCAGGGCATGTGTAATTTTATATTTAATTATATTTTAGTAAGCTTTTTGCTCTTGAGTAGCCATGGTTTGGTCTTTATTGCTTTTGTCTCCTAAAACAAACTAGATAGATTGTCAAAACCCATAGGTTGTATTGAATGCCAGAGGTTTTCATCGGATGTTCTTTTGATTCGCAAGTTTGATCTCAATTTTCCTCCACACCTAATTTTTCAGCTCACACCTCTTGCAGATCCAGACTGCCTGGTTTTTCATTCGTGTCCCTTTAGTGCTTAACAGATTTCAGTTAGCAACTTGTACTAAGGATGTCATGGACCTGCCCTTTCAATAAACTTTGTGAATACAGAAACAGTTAAAAGCTGTAGCATTCTTCATTATTAGCATAACTGAATGATGTTTAAACAGTATTTTTGTTTCCCACCAGCAGGAAGAAAAGGGTGTGGTGGGGGAGGGACTGTTCAGTTTCGAAGGAAGTGTTGGGCTGTTTGTGTGTTTTTATCTGATTCACCATAACTAGCTAGCCATCAAGTTCAGAATAACTGACATTGATAATACTTAGTAAAGGAGAAGCTGTAGCAGGTCTAATACATGCAGGTTAAAATTCTTGTGAAATACCAATTACCTGTTTTGAGTGACCAACATAAAAAAAAAATTAATGTTGCTATTTGACAGACAAGTCAATAAGCCTATTGATTTCTATTGATTTGGTCGCCTTTTTAATGGTTGTGCCAGGGGTCTTCAATCATATCTTCAAAGGGCCAGTGTGGCTGCAGGCTTTCAGTCCAGCCAAATAGGAGGGCACGATTGGTAGTTGATTGGAAACTAAGATGAAAATGATTAGGCAAGTGGAATCAGGTCCTTTGCAGCTAAGATTGATTACCCTGTTTTATGCACTCGTGGGGCACGTGCTCACTGCCCCATTTAGCTTGGTACAGTTATTATTGCACCTAGTGTTCAAAATGGGAACGCTAATACTAATGCTGGATACTAGAGATCCAGATCCTTTCTGCCTCTGGATGGCGCTCAAATCTTCTTTAATTCCAGACTGCTGGGACTACGGCTGCTCCTAAGGCCATACAGACTTCATATAAATCCATAATGAACTTTTTCACACTAACTGTTGTTACCCAGATGAGGATGGGTTCCCTTCTGAGTCGGGTTCCTCTCAAGGTTTCTTCCTCTTAAAACATCTTAGGGAGTTTTTCCTTGCCACCGTCGCCACTCAGTGGCTTGCTCAGTTGGGATAAATTCACACCTTTAATATCTGTATACCATGTTGATATTTCTGTAAAGCTGCTTTGAGACAATGTCTATTGTAAAAAGCGCTATACAAATAAAATTGAATTGAATTGAATTAATACAGGCGAGTTGGAGTATGAATCACTGTCCGATGCTCGCTCTATGAAGTGAACAGGACGGTTAACGTTTGCCAGGTTGGCCATTTGTAAGGCAAGTTGGGATAGTTTGAGAATACTTTACAACCACCAAAAGTGAGGTTGCTGTGTGTGAACCATTTCAATTGTAAAATATGTTGCAAAAATTGGGAAAATGAAGAGGGGGGGATTATGGAGTGTATAATATCATTACATCAAAAATGCTTTTCCATCAAGATGACCTTGTTTCTTACACAATGGCTAAGAATAAGAACAATAATGTATGTCCCTTTTGCACTGTTGGAATTTTGGGGCAAGTTTCAGGTCTTTTGTGTGGACTTTGAGAAATTTAGCTTAAACCTGTTAATCCTGGTTAATGATATTAGCGCTTTTGAGTGACAATGGTGATTGCAAACACACCTACTGTAGCCAACACAGTTGAACAACAGTACGTCTAAAACCACTTAAAAGGAGCTGCTAGATTATATGCTGGATGACTGTTTTTGACTCCCAACCTCCTATTAAATGGTTGTTATAAAAAATAATCAGATGATCGTTAAGTCGTTGTTAATGTTGTCCTGCTCCACTAAAATTTATGGTCACAGATTATTGCTGGTGCAATGACGACACATTAGTGTTGTCATACTTCATGGTTAGTGAAAATTAAGAGAAGCATACTTTCACTTTTCTCAGCAAAGTGAGCCAATACTTTAATTTTTAGTGAAAAAACAGAGCCATTTGATTGCAGGCCTTGTCGTACATTTTCTGTGTCTGAATCTCAAGCGTTTTTCTGTAGTAATTGTGGGGGAAGTAGACAGGGTATTTAGCTCCATTATTATATGGAGAGTGAAAACAGTGAATAGGAAGCCATTCAAGATTTACCCTAACTAGAAGATGGCAAATTTATGTGGCTTATGGGGGAAGAAAATGTAAGAGCAAGCTACAACGCAATGAGACAATATTACTCTAGGCAAAATTTTAAAATAATGTTTAATGGCTTCAAATCCATGAGAAAATGGAAAAGGTAACCAAATTCAGCACAGGTGCTCTAGTTTGACACAGTGTATGTACCGTGCCATGTGCTGTGTAAGTCCTGTGGTATTGCAGATTATTTGAAGTTGTTTGAGCTGTAGAACCTGAAATATGGCTGCGGTATTGCGCCATAATCAACTGAATTTTCAACTAAGTGGGGGTAGAAACCATGAAAGCTTGTCTTTTGATAGGAACAAGTCAGGCAGCTAATGTTAGTGCTTTGAGTGATCTGTGAAGTTCATGATGGATTTATCTTCTCAAAACACTGAACTATGTAGTCAGTGTTGTAATTTTATTTGTTCATTGATCTTAATCAAATACTACCATAATCTCATTTGAAGTACAGAAGTGGTACTTTACCATGTGACTTGATGTTATGTCCTAAACTTGGTGGTTGAGGGCATCTTCCTACCTTTTTAAAAGCAGAAATTAAGTTGAAGGGGCAACTGTCTTTGTTTTTGTTTTTAGAAAGTTGCTGTAGTCAGCAATGAGTTAAATTATAGTCAATAGCTGTATTAGTACTCTCCTGATTTGATTTGTTTTTCAGTAACTCATAATTAGATTAAACTTATTAATTAAACTTTTGCTGGTTAATGTGATCTTTTTTTACAGAACCAATGTTGTTATGAACTATTCAGAAATTGAATCTAAGGTTCGAGAGGCCACAAACGATGACCCATGGGGACCCTCTGGCCAGCTAATGGGAGAAATAGCCAAGTAAGTAAGTGGTACACCATATGGCCAAAAATATGTGGACACCTGACCATCACACCCATATGTGGTTCTTGCCCAAAATGTTGCCACAAATTTGGAAGCACATAATTGTGTATAGAATGTCTTTGTATATTGTAGCATTAAGATTTTCCTTTCACTGGAACTAACACATTGTTTGCCAAAGTTGAAGTGGATGATCTGAGTGGCCTGCAAAGAGCCTTCAGCTCCACTGAACACTTTTAGGATACGCTGGAAAGTTGACTGCACACCATGCCATCTCTCCCAACATGAGTGTCCAACCTTACGAATGTTCATGTAGCTGAATGAGCAAATACCCAAAGCAATGGGTTCCACTAGATTCCAAAATCTAGTGGAAAGCCTTCCCAGAAGAGTGGAAGTTATTATAACCGCAAAGGGGCACTAAATCTATAATGGGATGTTCAACAAGCACATACAGTCCCCTGCAAAACTATTGGAATGGCCAGACCAATTCATTTGTTTGTACTAAATGCCAAAGACATTTGGGTGTGAGATCAAAAGATTGATATAAGATGAGAGTTTAGGATTTCAGCTTTTATTTCCTGGTACTTTCATCTAAATGTGTTAAACGACCTAGAACCTTTTGTATCAGACCCCCCAATTTTTAGGTGAGCAAAAGTATAGGAACATACTTTTGAAGTAAATTAAAGTAAAGAACACTTAATATTTGGTTACATATCCCTTGCTTGCAATAAGTGCATCAAGCCTTTGACTCAGTGACAATACCAGATTTTTGGTTTCAGCTTCAAAATGGCTTGCCTTTCTCCTGTAGACTGCTCTCTGATTTTATCTGGCTTATCCTTTTCAACAACAAACACAGTCTTCATAGGTGAAACTGAAGGCTAAAACCAAGATTAGGTGTTCAGAGCTATTTATTGTTTAAACAATAAATCTAACAGGACACACCTGGGTAACAAGAAACACCTGTCAGTCACATGTTCCAATATTTTTGCTTGCCTACAAATTGGGTGGTCTGATATGAAATGTGCTATGTTTGTCCTTTAACACATCTACATATGAATACCAGGAAGTAAAAGATGAAATTCTTCTTTTGATCTCAAACCCAAATGTCTTCAGTCTACAGAAAAAAAAATTACACTTCTGATTGTTTCAGAGGGGATTGTATCAGGTCAGGTGTCCACAAACCTTTGGCATTATAGTGTATTTTAATGGTCATAGTGATCTGCTGCTGCTCTCATTTTATTTGTCCATTGTCCTTGAATTAGCTCATTACTGTCTGTGTGTATGTGTAGAGCTACGTTCATGTATGAGCAGTTTCCAGAAGTAATGAACATGCTGTGGTTCCGAATGCTGAAGGACAACAAGAAAAACTGGCGGAGGGTTTACAAGGTAAATGTTATGATTGAATGCTCTTTAGCATAGTGGTGATTATGGATGTGAGGGGATATCACTATAGCTTTATTCAGTTGGGATTAGTTTTACACATGGCACTTTTCCACTGCACCGTATGATTCGATTTGACTCTGCTCGCTTTTTGAGGGTTTTCCACTGTGGAGGGTACCTGATACTTTTTTTAGTACTACCTCGGTCAAGGTTCCAAGCGAGCCGAGCCGATACTAAATATGAGCCACCCACTGAGCGAGTAAGGATTCTCCTTAATGAGTGGTTCTGTAGTGTGCCTGAATAAACTCCATTTTATACATACTTTGCATATGGTAATATTCTATTAATTGAAAATGATGTATCATCTAATTACAGATAAAATTACAACAAAGGTTTCTCTCCAAGATTTTTAAATCTCGCTTGTTACCGATTTCCAAACAGGCATTTATCAAAGTCACTCCTATCATGGCTGAATCTAGATATATAGAGCATAGGGCTGTACAATTAAGCAAATATCGATCGCGATTACGATTTTGACTGCCCACGATTAAATGAACATGATCGACTGCAATATTGACGTTCAAATTTCGTCCTCCACTCATAGAAAACTCCGCTGCAGATCAAATCAAGTGCTTACTAAATTTGCAGCCAATCACCATAGAGTGGCACAGGGATGACATCATTTTGTAATGCCAAAAACCGGAAATGGTGTTAGCATTTTAGCGCTCAAGCTGCCAGTTTTTCTGCGAGGGGAAATCATGACACTAGCACGATGCTAAATGGCACCGCAGAGGTTGTTGGGGACATTAAACCTCATCACGCAGAACAGGGAAAAAAACTTTGCAGATAAACTCAGGGCTCTACAGTGCGACCATTTCATTCACATTTGCAACTGAAAAGTACTTTGTGCGACTGTGAATAAATATTTATTCGCACCAGTCCGAGTGACCTGTTCAGAGTTGTATAATACACTCGGAATAAAAACTACAGGAACTCCAAAATGCATCTACAACGAGCAACAGTTACTTTTACACTGCTTTTCATCTCCTCAGTCATCCGACCAAGTGTGTAAATACTGCAGAGAAGCCATTATGATGACAAGAGTAACGTTGTACATCATATGCTTCTCTCAACTTCCCAATCTCACAAACCGCCATCTTTTATTGATCCCGCAAAATGACCTGAACTTTCACCTGCTCGTGTAGATGCAGCTGCGTCGAGCGGAGTAAATTAATAATAATGCTAACACTACAACGTGGGTTTAATTCAAACTTCTTTATGATTGGTGAGGAATTATTTAATAATCAAGATTAGCAACTGTTCAAATGGAGTACGCTGCTACTCTCCTTCACGCTCTTCACTAACTCAAATATATAGCGTATTCACTTCATTTAAACTTAAGGTTGCCAGATATCACCAGAAAAGTCAACTCCAGTTTCTCTGTTTTGATTTAATCCCCCAGTAAAAAAATATTATCAGCAGACATGGCAACACTGTACTGGGGAACCCATCTAAAACTGATAAACAGCAAACTAATAAAATGTAAAGACAGAAAATGTGCTTGGTTATAAATAAATAATTATTATAATATATATTATATTTTAAAATTATATTGTATAATAATAATAATAATAATAATAATAATAATATGATATCTTCATGAAATATAAATAAAATGAGAAAGGAAAATGTTTAATTGCTATGGGTTGCATTTAATATCAATTTGACATTAGGCTTAGTAAGCTATCTCCTTAGAAGGCTTTTAGCCTTTTTCCGTATATGGATCATGCTTGTGTTAGTCTACTTTTAATTAGGACTCTCTATGGTTTTAAGATATTTAAAAATAAACATTGTATGCTTGTTTATTTATCAATTAACCAACAGTATCTCACTGCTATTATTTTAATTAATTGAACAGTGACCATGAGCAGAGAGCTTACATTTAACTGTTTATGATAGACCTCCTGATTAAAGCTTAAACAAAAAAAGATTGGTATCTGGATCGGTTTCGGTCGTAAAAATCCTGATCAGAGCATCAGTAATGAACACCATTAAACTAAAGAGCTTTGTGACTGGTAAATGAACTCACCCAATCACATCCTATATGAGATTATTCAGATATGTACACAATATACACAGAGTGGTTCGAGAACTGACTCCAGCCCAGAACCATGACAGTGGAAAATGTCTAATAGTGTAGCTTTAAATATATTTAAGAGGAGCAGACTTCAAACACTGAACATTGATGTTTATTGTATTTGTTTACAAGGTGCAACAGGTTAACAGTGGTTTTTTGCATACAGTCTGTAAAATTAACTGAAAATATTACATTTAGTTTATCAGAAGGTAAATTAATTTGTCATGGCTCACACTGTCATAATTGTCCAGCTCAAGTTTTCTCATGCCTACTTGTGTGTTATATTGTGGCACATTAATGTTACCATCTCTAAAAAAAAATAAAAATAAATAATAAATAAAAAAACTTCAACTGTACTCCTAAATTTTTGTAATTAGGAGCATGTGAAATGTGAAAGTGCAATAAAAAATATGTTGTCCTAAAATCAATTAATAATTGCGATAAATAATCGAGATCTCAATATTGATAAAAAAATAATCGCGATTATCATTTTGGACATAATTGTGCAGCCCTAATAGAGCATATCGAGCACTACGTAAGGTCTATAACACCGTTAATTTACATCCTTAATAGGGTCCATGTTAAGTGAACAGGAAAGGCGTTTGGAATATGGCCGACCGTGCAGGGCTTTGAGAAAACATTATTCCTGCGTGAAGGCTCGTGGAAGCACCCACGTTGAGGCAGCACTAAACTGTAGTGGAAAAGCAAGTCCAGAAAAGTAAAATGAGTCGGGACTGTACCGTGCAGTGGAAAAGTGGCTATAGACTATAGTCCCATCACACCAATGTGATTGGCATTGTCATTGTTTTCTTTTTACTTATCTGAGAAAAGTCTAGCTCAAAAACCTACTTTTTTTAAGGAACTCTACAGGGCCCCGTTTATTTTAGTCGTGTCTATGGGCGTACTCGCACTGGGCCCGGTTGCCTTGTACCGTGCCCAAGCACTATTGTCCCCCCTCCCCACTCCCTCGCTGGCCTGCACTCACACTGCACTTGATGTTCCGGGCCTGAGCACGCTTGCGTCATTACGATGCAGCTTTTTGTTTTGAAGAAAACGGGAAGAAAATCGCTCTGGTATAGCACAATGGAATCTCTCACTGTAATGTTACTTATCTTAAAATTTACTTTTTTCAGGTTAGCTTTTACTTGACTTTAGATTTATTTATTTATTTATTTTTGACTGTTGGTATGTATGCTTATTTTTGTATGATTTGTATCTATACATGATTGTGTTTATGTAAAGTGCCTTTCCATTGAGAAGCTACTTTTTAATGGTGCTATATAAAATAAAGATTTTTATAATTATTGTGGCTTATTTAGAAGCGATCACACTAGATGCGTACCGTGCCTGAGCTCACCTCTTCAAGCAGGCCTGAGCACGGTACGGAGTGATCACGCTATTCAAACGAACTGGACTTTGGGGGTCAGATGGTACAGATAGCCCAGTGTGAGTACACCGTATGATTTTGCAGACAAATGTCACCTCTTACATTAGGGGGGGGGAAATTGACTGCCACTCTCCGTCTTTTGTTTTTGATCTGCATATATTAATATAAAATATCTTTATCATATAATTGATTGTGCTTTTTATAGTCTTTTTAACTGATCCATACTGTTTTTTCTCAGTCCTTACTGCTGCTGGGTTACCTGGTCCGAAACGGGTCTGAGCGGGTGGTCACCAGCACACGAGAGCACCTGTTTGACCTGCGCTCCATTGAGAGCTATCACTTTATAGGTGAGTCAGCAGCATTAGTTCAGTGTGCTAGAATGTGTGTTTCTCACTCTTACCTCACTGTGTGTTTCCAACCAAATGCTTTAAGAATTATGTAATGAATTATTACATTTAAAATAATTTTAAGAATTATGTTTCCATGAGAGTCTATTATGTGAACATTTCTAAAAAGATGGAGCAACAAGATTACATAATCATGATCTTGTCAAAACATGTTAAGGGTTCACATATGAAAATAAATGCTTTCTTCAATTATTGAAAAATATTTTCTAGAACCCATTATTACATCTTCCCTTTATCAATGCACTTTGCTACCGCAAGTGCAAATGATCTTTTTAAATGAGATTTCTGCTGCCTTACTATTTTACAGCTGTTACAAAGTTCCACACATTTACTTGCAGTGTATTCTGTATATTGTTTAATAAGTATACCATATATTACATATGTCTTTAGTTTAATATAGTGCCCCTTAAGACAGGAACTGATGTAAGCATTTTCTGTTATAGCCAGGTCTGTTTGTCATACACTGGCTTCATGGTTGAAGCTCATGTTGATGAAGATTCTTAAGAGACTGAAACTTACCCACTACACAAGCCTGCTCTCTTTCCTAACCAATCGCCATAGTTACCCAAGTCTCAGCACAACATTTCCAGAAAAATTTCAGTTTTAGTCCAAATGCAAAACTAAATCTTTTTGACAATTTGACAATGAAACATGTTTTGACTGATTTCTACCTCATGATGCTTTCATACATCAGATTGTTGCTATGCATAGATATTGGTTTGCACAGCAGGAGGCATGGTCTTAAAGAGATTAAAGTCAGCAAGAGGTCATTTTTGCAGATGAGAATGGGAAGGACCAAGGCATTAACGTAAGGCAGAAGGTAAAAGAGATGGTGGAGTTTGTGCAAGATGATGACAGGCTGAGAGAGGAAAGGAAGAAGGCCAAGAAAAACCGGGACAAATATATCGGCGTGTCCTCTGAAAGCATGGGGGACTTCAGATACGGTGAGTCCTGCTCTCAGAAATGATTTCCTCCATTTTCTCTCTCTCACTCATACTCAGTCACTCACTCTCATCCTAATGCTCAGCAGGGACTCACACTTAGTTGGATGTGCTATGACTGGAGAGTTGTTTATCATGTGTGATTCCATGTGATTCTCGGTCTTCTTTCTTCTCCGATTCTCTCTTCCTCCCAGGGGGTTTGTTTTGCCAGATGAGTGAACTCTGGCTTTATTTTCTTAGCCAGTAATAATCCTATTGTTCTTACTACATGACTGCATACATTTGAGATATTTGATGTTACTGAATTAATGTATCTCTTAAATTAGATTTTTAAAAATATGAACTATCAAGCTACATGTTTGTGGGCTTCTCTTTAATATTTTTACTTTATTTAACTTAAATACTGTTCAGTTGTTTTAGTTTAATTACATCATTTTATTGTGCTACCACAGTAGCATTCAAAGACAAAATTATTTTTGTGTACTCATTTTATTGGGAACACCTCTACACTTGCTCATTCATGCAATTTTCCATGTATCCAATGTATAAATGTATAATATCTGATCCAATCATGCAGATACAGCTCAAGAGCATAGGTTATTGTTCACATCAAACA
This sequence comes from Ictalurus punctatus, assembly GCF_001660625.3. Classification (NCBI taxonomy): domain Eukaryota; kingdom Metazoa; phylum Chordata; class Actinopteri; order Siluriformes; family Ictaluridae; genus Ictalurus; species Ictalurus punctatus. Next base: position 6,303,445 of record NC_030423.2, on the reverse strand, counting down.
GCTTTGAAATGGCTTCAGTTTATAATACAAATGAAGTAGCTTGTAGTAGTAGTCAGTCTTAAATGACTCAGCTGTTACAGTACAGAAGTTTTACTTGTAAGTTTTGCAATCGGGTTTATTGTCTGTCTTTGAACTTGCTGTTCTCCTTTTCCGTCTGTTCAAGCTGGCGACAGATACGAATCACACTCCAAGTGGGATGATGACTGGGAGAACAATAAAGGCGCTTTCCCGTTTAGTGAGAAATTGGGAGAGATCAGTGACAAGATTGGCAGCACAATTAACGACACTATAAACACGTTCCGCAGGAAAGACAGAGATGACTCGCCAGACCGATTTGGGTCAGTGCCTCAGGTGGTGTCAAACTTTCTTAATCTTCTGTTCTAACAGACAAGCAGACGGACTGCCCATTGTCCTGAAGATTTTTTTAATTTGTCCTGCTATGAACACATGATCCAGCTTTAAGGCCTTCATGATTAAGGTGTTTAAACTATGAAATTGTGGAAGGAACCTTCAGCTTCCAGCTCTGCAGTTTTGTGTTCTGCACCTAAAAGCTAATTATTGAAACATGGAATTTTCTGGGATAGTGACCGCTTGTCTGGTGGTTTTGTGTGTGTGGTTTTTTTTTTTTTTTTTTTTTTTTTTTTTTTTTTTAATTTATTTATTGTATTTTTTCCATTTTCCCCTCTCTGGTATTCCTGCCACATGCTCTTAAGAATATTTGCATAACAGCAGTCAATGTGGAAACTACAATTTGCATTTTCACTTACTTAGTCATGTGAAAAAATAAGTATACCCCATGAAAATTGTTGGCTTTTTTTGACATTTCAATGTAAGCAGACATTCCATCCTCTTTGAAATGGGGCCTATTAATAGAGTTGTTGCACTCTATCAAATGACACATAAAATTGAACTTTTGTAGTCATTTTCACAATTTAAATTAACATAAAAAAACAGGCCCGTCACATGGAAAAAGTAAGTACACCCCTACATTTAACATGCTTTCAAATCCATAAAATTTGAATCAGGTGTTCAAGATTGAGTGCGAGTGATGAGATCCTGCTTAGGGAGTGCAGGTAGAACCCATCTTATTTAAATCCCACTCATATCTAGTGTCTGGTGTTTTGTTATTGAGGTGTGTGATATTAACATGCCAAGATCTAACATCACTCCACTGTAAAGAAAATAATCTACAAATGGCACAGATTTCAAATGACTGCCAATTTGTCCAGGACTGCCTGTCCCAGCAAATTCAGCCCAAGAACAGACTGTCTGATGCAAAAAGAAGTCTCCAAGAACCCCAAAATTTCATCACAGGTTCTGCTAGTAAGTCTTGCAACTGTTGGTGTCAAAATGCATGCTTCTACAATCAGAAAGAGACTGCGCAAATTTGACCTGCATGGGCGGCATGCCAGGAAAAAGTCTTTGCAAGACTACAGTTTGCCAATGAGCATGTAGGCAAACACCAGGCCTTTTGGAATAATGTTCTCTGAACAGACGAATCAAAGACAGAGTTATTTGGCCACAGTAACAGCAGACATGTTTGACGCAGACCAAAGACAGCTTTTCGGGAGAAGCACCTCATACCAACTATGAAGCACAGTGGTGGAATTGTTATGGTTTGGGGTTGCTTCACTGCCTCAGGCACTGGACAGCTTGCATTCTTTGATTCAACTATGAATTCTGCATCATATCAAAGAGTGCTTGAAAATAATGTGAGGCCATCTGTCTGAAAGTTCAAGCTGAACCGAAAGTGGACATTTTCCACAAGATAATAATAATAATCCTAAGCACACGAGCAGATCCACCAAGGAATGGGATTTGAAATGGGCAGTACACGTAAGAAAACCCTCAAACGTCTTGCAGCGGAAAGAATATTGCATGGAAGAGTGGTCAAACATTCCATCGAGCATAGTGGACAATTATGCAAAACACCTACAAGAAGTTATTTCTGCTAAAGGGGACAATATAATTAAAAGATTAAAATTAAAGTTCCCTCAGACGTCACTGTCTTAAAAACCGTCATGAGTCTATAATGGATATCCTGATATGGGCTCGGGAATACTTTGGTAAACCTTTGCCAGTCAACACCATTCGCCACTGCATCCACAGATGCAAGTTAATGCTTTACTATGCAAAGCAGAAACCATACTCAAAAACTGTCCAGAAGCGCTGCCGACTTCTCTGGGCTCAGTCTTATCTGAGATGGACAGTAGCACAGTGGAATCGTGTTTTGTGGTCTGACGAGTCAACATTTCAAATAGTTTTTGGACAAAACAACCGTCGTGTTCTCCGGGCCAAAGAGGAAAAGGACCATCCAAGCTGTTATCAGCGTCAGGTCCAAAAGCCAGCTTCTGTCATGGCTTAGGGGTGTGTCAGTGCCCATGGGTAACTTGCACATCTATGAGGGCACCATTAATGCAGAAAGATATGTACACATTTTGGAGCAACATATGCTGCCATCCAGAGCAGGACAACGCCAAACCACATTCTGCCCAGATTATAAGAGCATGGTTGCGTAAGCAGAGATTGCGGGTGTTAGCATGGCCTGCCTGCACTCCTGACCTGTTTCCGATTAAGAATGTGGTGCATTATGAAGAGCAAAATAAGGCAACCAAGGCCTCGTGCAGTTGCGCAGCTGAAGAAATGCATAATGGATCAATGGTGGAAAATTCCGCTTGCTAAACTTAACCACCTGGTGTCTTCACTCAGTGCCCAAACTCTTAAGTATTATTAAAAGAAAAGGTGATGTTGCACAGTAGTAAACAGTCGACGGTCCCAACTTTTCTGGAGTGTGTTGCAGTCATCAGATTTGAAATGAGTGTATATTTTCAAAAATAAATTAAATTCACTAAAGTAAACCATCGAGTAATGTATGTTTAATATAGTACGCAGTGAAATTTAATTTTCAGATGACTCTTTTGTTTGTTTTTGCATTTTCCATACTGTCCCAACTTTTTCGGAATTGGGGTTGTACTTTTTTTTTTAACAGAAGAATATCACATCTGTTTATATTTCTGTTGAATAAATTATTGTTCAAGTATATCAACTTCATTAATAGGTTTTGTTTCAAATATGATCAAATGTTTGCTTGTACAAATATGCACAAAAAAAAAGCCAACAGTTTCAATGGGGTGTATTTATTTTTTCACATGACTGTCTAAATGGAAACATTGCATACATTCTCCCTTTGTGCATAGATTCCACTGTAAGCAAACACTTTCAACTTCACCTTTTTTTTTCTTTTTTTTTTCTTCAAGTGAGACAGAGGAAGAAAGAAATAGAGATTTCCGAAACAGGCAGTCAGGCAGGACTGAATTCAAAGATGATGAGGAGACTGTGACAACCAAAAGTGTTCAGATCGTTCAGGCTACCGAGACTACTGCCACGCGAAAGAAAGGAGCCACCCCATCAAAAACCATAGACCTGGGGGCAGCTGCCAATTACACTGGAGATAAAGCTGCTACAAACACAAATGCCACCAAGGTAATAAAGATTGAAGCATTTCTTTAAATGTAGCTCTTTATAATTGTTAATTACTATAACATTAGTAACATGGAATAATTAATGTGAAGTCAGGAACCATGGAATCATACTGTGAAAAAATAAAGGAAATTAATAAACACGGATGCACGCTCTGCTCTGGGGAAGCTAGAAACAGTGAATGTAATTGAATATAAAGTTAAACACATGAATTGTTTAATGGCATATAGTCATTGCTGTGGATTTTTTTTTTAAATCATGCCTCTCTTTTCTTGCATCAGCCAACTGACACAGGTACAAGTCAGTCCAGTGGAGGTCTGGTGGACTTGTTCATGGTGGATTCTACACCTGTGAAGCCAGCTTCCACAGGTTATCTCGCACATACACATTTAATATATTTCATACCGATAAGAAATATCTTAGTGGGGAGGATGTAAATTAAACAGCACTTCTCAATAGAAAGTAATGCTACAATTAAGACCCATATTCATAGTTCATGTACCTTAAATCATATTATTTGCTGTCATTCAGCCTTGTTAAAATAACTCCTCTGATGAGTTGAGTGGTGTGAGCTGTGGAGTAGATCATGTTCAGGTAGTTCTGATCCATTGCTGAAGTAAAGCAAGGATTCTTGTGGAAGAAGATGAATAACAGTTTCATTGCATGGCCGTGTGTGTGTGTGTGTGCGCGTGCGTGCACGCATCGTGCACCAGATGGGCTGTCCTGTAGCCCCTGTCCACTGGAGCAGTTAGTTGCCAGGACCAGATGTTAGAGTGGTCCCTTGTGGAGGTGGAGTGCTGAGCAGATGTGGTGTTCCCATTTCTTCCTATCTCGTTCTCCACTTTCCTAATATACATCAGTCAGACAGCTGCTTCTGTCTCTCAGCATCAGTTTTCCAACCACATTCCACTAAATCCAACAAGAAACAGGGACCATTTGTGTGGGCAGATGACAAGCCAACAGCCAGTCTTTTTTCCCCTCTGAGGGTATTCATTGAGCAAAGTGAAGCAGTGTTGTATGTTACTTGAAACTATATTACAGTGGAAATAAAAAGTAGGTTTCTATAATGTGAAGCTAGACATCAAAGTAAAATCATCCCTTTTCTCTATTTAATGTTGCATTTCAGCCAACAAACTTGAAGTGAAAAACTAATAATTATTACGAATTCATAGGGTGGATCAGAAGCCATCCCAGGAAGAGACCCTGACCATGGGATGCCAGTCCTTTGCAGGGCACTATCCATATACACATTGCACACTCATTCACAGGTAGGGGCAAATTAGCGATTTGAGAGGGAACCAGGAGGAAGCCCTCGTGAACATGGGGAAAACATCTTCAAAAACAGTAACCCTCAGCTCAGGTCTCCCTGGCTACCCTCAAGCTGTGAGCCAGCTTCATCTTCAGCTTTCTGACATAAGCCAGTAGGTTTTGTCTCAAAATATCTTTGAGGTAATCATCAGACCATGTACCATGTCTAGAGACCATGTCCTGGCTGAAGAGAAGCTACTCCAAAGCCTCTTGTAACTACCCCATGCCCAAAAGTATGTGTGGTGCTTTGTACTAGATAGCGCTGCTAAAAATGAGTGTTAAACAACATAGAACATGGCACATTCCAGATCAGACCACCCAATTTGTAGGTGAGCAAAAATATTGGAACATGTGACTAACAGGTGTTGCGTGTTGCCCAGGTGTGTCCTGTTAGATTTAATGTTTAAACAGTAAATAGCTCTGAACATCTACTCTTGGTTTTAGCCTTCAGTTTCACCTATGATGATTGTTGTTAAAAAGGATAAGCCAACATGAAGATCAGAGAGCTGTATATGAAAGAAAAGCAAGTCATTTTGAAGCTGAGAAAAGACGGAATATTAATCAGAGGCATTGCACAGACATTGGGCATAGCCAGTACAACAATTTGGAATGCCCTGTAAAAGAAAGAAATCACTTGTGTAGTGAGCAACAGACACCAAATGGGTCAGCCAAGGAAAACAACAGCTGATGACAGAAACTTTTTGTAAGAGTTGTGAAGAAAACACCAGTCAGTGGCATCACAAACAACCTTCACAGGGCAGGGGTTAAGGCATCACAATCCACCATTTGAAGAAGACTTCAAGAGCAAGAATATAGAGGCCATACCACATGTCATACCACCCAAATGTTTTTTATGTATAGCACAAACAAATGTAAAAATGAATGCTGTAAAAATGAGTCCTCAAACCCAGAAATGAGTTAGCATTTTTTAGCTTTCCGGTTCCACTGTCCTGAAGTCATTTGTTTTTTTTATTTATTTATTTATTTATTTATTTTTTAAATGGGTTTTGGTTAAATGCTGTGGTTAACACAAGCTCATGATATTTGTTTCATTCTAAGGCATAAAATCCGTCAGTAATACCTCACTCGTGATTTTTTTTTTTTTTTTTTTTTTTTCTTTTTTTCTTCCTCTCCTCTCCCCAAGCTTTTACGTTTCTGTGCTTGTGTGGATGTTGCCACATACATCACCAAGTCCGCCTCATACATAGGAATGTTCATGTTTGCCTCTTTGTGCATGTGTTTTCATGTGCACATGTATTTATTTCTGTTTGAATACATCTGTGCTTGAATGTGCATGCACATGTGAATATGTACAGTCATGTGAAAAAATAAGTATACTCCATGGAAATTGTTTGCTTGTTTGACATTTGTACGAGCAAACACTTGATCCTCTTTTAAACAGTGTCTGTTAATGAAGTTGATGCACTGACAAATTGCACATAAAATGTACATTTTGTATTAACTTTCACAACTTAAATTAACAAAAAAAACAAATCAGTCACATGACAAAGTAAGTACACCCCCTACATTTATCACACCTTCAAATCCATAAAATTAGAATCAGGTGTTGAAGATTGTATGCCAGTGATTAGATCCTGCTTAGGGAGTGCAGGTAGAACCTGTCTTATTTATACCCCTCTCATATTTAGTGTCTGGTGTTCCCATTGCTATTGAGGTGTGTGATGTCATCATGCCAAGATTTAAAGAGTTCTGTAAGGCCTTCAAAAAAAAGATTGTGGATGCCTATGAGTCTGGCAAGGGATTTTAAAAGATCTCCAAATTAATTGAAATGCATCATTCCACTGTAAAGAAAATAATCTACAAATAACACAGATTTCAAACGACTGCCAATTTGTCCAGGACTGCCTGTCCCAGCAAATTCAGCCCAAGAGCAGACCATCTGATGCAAAAAGAAGTCTCCAAGGATCTGCTTGATCACCGGATGTCCTAAGTCATCTTGCAACTCTTGGTGTCAAAGTGCATGTTCTACAATCAGAAAGAGATTGCCTGTATGCTCATTGGCAAACTGTAGTCTTGCAAAGGCTTTTTTCTGGCATGTCAAATTTGTGGAAAGACCAGGTGTTTTGGAATAATGTGCTCTGGACAGACGAATCCAAGACCGAGTTATTTGGCCACCGTAACAGCAGACATGTTTGGCACAGACCAAAGACAACTTTTCAGGAGAAGCACCTCATACCAATTGTGAAGCACGGTGGTGGAAATCTTCTGGTCTGGGGTTGCTTCACTACCTCAGGAACTGGACAGCTTGCATTCATTGATTCAACTATGAATTCTGCATCATATCAAAGAGTGCTTGAAGATAATGTGGGACCATCTGTCCAAAAGTTGAAGCTGGACCTTTCAACAGGATAATCATCCAAAGCACACTAACAAATCCACCAAGGAAAGGCTCAAAAAGAAGAAATGGAGGGTTATGGAATGGTCTCATTAAAGCCCAGATTTGAATCAATTTAAATGTTGTGGTGGGATTTGAAACAGGCAGTGCATGCTAGAAAACCCTCAAATATCTTGCAGCTGAAACTATATTGCATGGAAGAGTGGTCAAAAATTCCAGCAAGCCTGGTGGACAACTATGCAAAACGCCTAGAAGTTATTTCTGCTAAAGGGTGCAATACTAGCTTCTGAGACCAAGGGTGTACTTACTTTTTCCACAGAAGAATATCATATCTATTGATATTTCTGTAGAATAAATGATGGAAAGTCAAATTTTCCTTGTGGTTTTGTTCACATATCAACTTCATTAATAGGCACTGCTTCAAACATAATCAAATGTTTGCTAGTAAATATATGGTGTATAAAAAAATAAATTAAAAAAAAAAGTCAACAATTTCCATGGGGTGTACTTATTTTTTCACATGACTGCATACATGTACAAAGCCTAGACAATGCACAATATTTTTTTTTTTTTAAATATTTGCATTAGTAATTAACTTGGCTGATTTTGAGGTTGGTTTAAATTTGTGTAATGAATTATTTTTTGGTTTCTATTCAAGAAAAAATTTCTTTTAATAAATTCTCTCGACAGTTGTTTTGCATTCTTTGTAAATTTTGCATAAAGTGTAATTGTGACAACCAAACTTATGTTGTACCTGTATATAATGGGGCATTGTTGGAACAGGTGGGTACTGGGTGGGGACAGTGTCGGATTGAAGCATCGTATTAAAGTTGGAAGGAGGTCTGACATCTCACAAAAGTGAGGGCCCGATTTGGACATTTTCACTTAGGGGTTTATTCACTTTTGTTGCCAGCAGTTTAGACATTAATGGCTGTGTGGTGTTATTTTGAGGGGACAGCAAATTTACACTGTTACACAAGCTGTACACTCACTCCTTTACATTGTAGCAAAGTGTCATTTCTTCAGTGCTGTCACATGAAAAGATATAATCAAATATTTACAAAAATGTGAGGTGTGTACTCACTTTTGTGAGATACTGTATCTTGATTTCACACAAGAAGACTTTTTCTCAATTTTACCTGAAAAATCTTTTTAATTGATCTTTTTCTTTTCCCCTCCTGTTGTCTAGGTTTAAGCTCCGATCTGTTTGGAGGCTTTGCAGATTTCTCATCACCTGCAGCTACAGCCAGTCTTCCTTCAGCAGCTGGTATGGGTGTGTAAATACTATATCAGAAAGTTTAGGCATAGGTCATTGCATCACTGGTGTCATTGGTAAAGTCATTGCAACAACCCATTTAGCAAAGAAAGCCTTGTAATGTTATTGAAACAAAGTTTAAGCATATTGTAAAAAGGTAGAAAAAATTTTCAAGTTATAGAATGAATTTAAACCAATGGAGAAGATTTTCAACATAAGGTCATTGAAATAATGAATATTTAAGTATTAGAATGTATTGGCTTAAAATAGTTTGAATTGTATTTATTAATAGAAGAAGAAAAAAACTCCCCCACCTCAGCAGTAGTAGCACAAATGTAACAGAAGGCTGTTGGAATTTTCAATGGGGCCGTTGCCTGTTGTCATCTGCCTTTTTATGAAAACCAGAGAACATAAAGCTCTTAAATATTGAAAAGGAAAGGGAGCCATATGGTTGAGCTCTGTGCTAAAGCTAATGAGGACAGACATATTTCAGCTCATGTTGGGCAAAACATCTCCCACTGTCTGCTTGGGAGAAAGGGGAATGAGCTAGACTAAGCCCTATGCTCACGTGATGCTTAGGATTATGAACAGTTGTCTGCAGATACTGTGTTTTGGGGTGACTGATATTTACCATTGCTTTATGTGTCCTAGACTCCTTTTAAAGCATACGTATTGTGCAGGTGTTTTATGCAGTATTAAAAGTATCAAACTAGACTTGTGTGGTTTATCTACAAACCTAACTTGTAACATGTGACTTGAGTTCCTATTTACAAGCTGTTCATTAAAGACTTGTCCGCTTAGCCTCAGCATCTAGTGGAAACGGAGACTTTGGGGACTGGAACACGTTTTCAGATGTGCAGCCAGCCCCTCCGCCTGTGAATCCTGCAACAACAGACCTGTTTGCTCCTGCTCCTGCCTCCACAGTGCCCTCTGCTGACCTGTTTGACCTCATGGGTCCTTCTCTCAGCACCAACATCAGTGCTTCCCAAAGCATAAACTTCTCCATGACCAGCACTCAAAGCATGGGCCTGCCCTTATCCAAATCTCAGGTGTGTGAGGCCTCCATTTATTGTGTCATGGTCATATTTTGGAGTTGACTGCATCTTTCACAAATTCATGTTTGTTGTTGACTGAACCATTCAGCTTGCAACCACTTTTTTTTTTCTTAACCTACTGAATGTAATAAAAGGTAGAGCATATGTGTAGTAATTGAGACTTTTGTGAAGGAGCAGACTCTCTAACATGTTAATCGCTTCTAAGTAGAATGTTCTGATTTGTTCATTTGTAGATGTTAACTATGACACAAGTTATTCTTGGTTTGATTAATAAGTTATTTTATTTATTTATTTATTTTTAATATCCAGCTATAACTTACTTTTTATTTTACATTAACATCTGCAATTGTCATGTGTTTCTTGATTTTATATTCCCTTCTTCACATTTTTCACATAGAAAGCACATTAGGCTGTATAGAGTATATTGAGTAAAACATCTGAACCCCCATCTGTAGCATAATTAATACAGCACGTTTACAGTGGAAAAGCTCACTAAACAAGATTTACCCAAGGAAAGACAATACTGGTTGAGATTTTGAGCAGGCGGTTTTGAGAGCAGAGGAACATGAAAGCAAGACAAAGGAGGCTTAACATACAGCACTGGAACAATTTCCACCCACCCCCTTCACATTATCCACCAACCCCTGCCCCCTGGGACACCCATCACAGAGACTAGCAGAATGAGGAAGAACAAGTTTGAGTCAGAAAATCATTAAACTGAAACAAAAGCCTCATGTAAAGATATTTGCATGCTAAAAACCTGACCTACTTTAAAATGGCAACATTTGTTTGGCTAAAGAAAAAAGTAAACCCCCACACATGCAAACAATAAAAGAAAGCTTCTTAGTCATCATTGTTATAGTCTAATAACTGTCAAGAAACCTGATAACCTCAAGAGATTTTACTGCAATCTTAAGCATTTTTCATGCCGACTCTTATTTTGGACTTAAAAAAAAAATATATATATATATATATATATATATATATATATATATATATATATATATATATATATATATATATATATATATATATATATATATATATATTATTAGTCTTGCCTTAAAGAAAATAAATCTCTTGATTACAAATTTAAGTGATATATAAAAAATGTCCCTAACCATAACAAAATCTTGTAATTGTGTAAAAAAGAGAAGAAAAAAGACTACTAGTATAGGTGAATGAGAAGACTGTTAGAACACCTTTGCCATTATGGGGTGCAGTGGTCATCCTTGGTTATTAAACCTCTGTTTTCCCACTGTTGGCTCAGCCTCTGCAGAGTATGGGGACTCCACTGGTGCCTCAGCAGTCTTTAGAAAAACAAGAAGCCAAGAAGGCCTCCATGCCATCCACTTGGTCTGATTCCAGTGTCAACATCAGTCTGGACTACCTGGCTCCTGGCATGCAGCCTCCCAAACCAACTCAGCCCACACTCAACATGATGCAGTATCATGGTAATGGCTCAGCAGTCCACAAACACACAGCCAGACAAAATATCTGGCTCTGATAACCAGAGTATAATCAATTTCAAAACACCTTGTAACCAGACATGCTTAAAATGTTTTGTTAAAATGGATTTTGAATTGATCTGTTAATTTGTTTAAGCTAGATCTGTAACATAATGACTTGGATCAGTAGTCTAAATGATCTGGTAACTAACCATACATACAACATCATGACATGTTATTAATAATGATCATAGTCCTCACTTATCTAGCATGAATAATTTACTTATCTAAATGAATTTTCATTTTGTAGCCTATCCTATTAAAATATCATCAGCCATGCCAGATAATGCCAGTAATAAAACAGAAACACCAGCAATAGGCGATTGAGCACCTTAGCCAGGTACTGATTCTGCACTGTGATCCTTCTGAAAGGCTTTAATGCATCATGCTTATAGTGCCTATTTAAAACAGAGAAAAGTGGAACCACCATGTTAGTGCTGTAAGAATATGTTTTTTTGTTTTTTTATTTATTTATTTTTTTATTTATTTTAATGGTATGCTTGGTGGACAACCCAGTATCACAACATTTGGTATGTTATATTACCTGTTTAAAACTTTTTCTTTTTTTTTTTAACAGAATGATTGTGAATTGTGTAACACTACTGTACAAATATATTAACGTGATTAGGAAAGCTGCAAAAATATCTTCAAAAATAGATTTTTTTTTTTTTTTTAACGGCATTTTCAAAATTGATTACTATATTATAATAGTTCTTTAAGACATTTTGTTCTTCTATTTTGTTCTTTAGGAGTTCAAGTCCCAGTCAACATGATGACACAGGGTTTTGCTGGCATGAACCTTGGCATGCAGCCCAGTCCTACCTCTGTGCGACCCCCCACTAACCCCATGATGGGAAACATGGGCATGCCACCTGCCATGGGAGGTGGTGCTATGGGTATAACTCCTATGGGAGGCATGCCACTCAATCAGGGCATGATGGGAATGAACATGGGAATGCCAGGAACTGTTGGCATGGGTATGGGAATGTCTGTGCCAGTCATGAGTATGAGCTCTGCTATGGCACAACAGAAGCACGATGCCTTTGCTGACTTTGCCAACTTTGGCAAATGAATAGGAGAGATGGAGGTACGCTAGGACAATCTTTCTGGAAGGCAGGAGCATGAAGGATTTTAAAAGAGCTGCATACAAAGAGTACTTGAAAGATGTCAATTATGGCTGCCCAGAATTCTATTATTCCTTACACAATACTGATGTGTAAAAAGGTGAATCTAATCAGTCTGGCCCAGAAGCACATGGACAATGGTTTGTCTTTGTATAAGAGAAGAAATATGTGATAGCGCTTCCACTTAACATTGCTTTAAATCTTGAAAGAATCTTAACGGCAGGATCACGTATATATAAATGTAATGACGGTGACTGGCTCCAAATACTATTCCTGCTCCTTTCTGTCCTTACTGAGGATTATTCGATATGTTTGGTCTGATCTAAAGTTATTCCCTGTCTTTTCTATTCTCCTATACATAACCTTGTAAATATTACTGAAAATGGATATAAGTTATTTAAATATGGGTTTATTAATCTAACTATTAATAATTAGTTGTTTCAAATTGTGTGAAACTGTGCATAACTAAAGCCAGATGGAGCGAGTGAGAATCATGTTAAGAGCAACCGCTGTGGCCTTTGGAATGGGGATATATTTTTATACAGAAATGTGATCTGTTTAGCATTTTTATGTGAATGCGCATCAGTCACACACTGAGGCATTGGTCATTCAGTGTCCTTACATACATAGTGCCTGTCAACCTGTTGCCTATACCTTTTTCTCTTGAAAATTTCTTAAGACAAATTAAATTACAGTATTTATTACAGGTACTGTAGACATTTGAGCATAAACGTATGCACGATTTCTCTTTTTCTTTTTTCTTCTTTTTTTTAACCTGTGTTCCTCTGTTTTCACTGCATGGCTAGTGTGAATGATTGATTAAAATAGGGTGTTTTTTTGTTAGGGTTTTTTTTTTTTATATAAATGTTTTCTGAACCTGATGAGTGTCGTTTCTTTATGCAAGTCAGATCATGATGAGTGAGTTGGGTGAGGCTGTATACGGAGATGAGTGAGGTTCACTGTGCTGTTCTGCTCACCGAGTGGAATGTTGTATCTTTAAGACCATCTCTGTATTGCCAGGAGCAGGGACTCAAACTGCCTTTCCTCCCATTCAGAAGCAGCACACGCACACAAATGACCAAATTCTGCCTTCTGTCGTATGTTTTCCAAGGGATTGTTTATTTTTATTTTTTTATTATTTTTTTTTTTTTTTTGGTAGGGTGTATGTGTAAGATTGGGGAATCATGTATATGGGCTATGGATCTTTACTGGAAAACACTATACTTTGTATGCAAATCTCAAACAACCAACAAAACTTCCTTCTTCTAAGTGTATGTCCTCACATTCATACACTGATTTGATTGTACCTATGATAGTCTTTTGTATCAGAGATTAAACAGTTGATTTTCATCTGGATTTTGGAGTTTTGTGTTTTTCCACTTCACTGCATTAAAGCATAACATTTAACATTTTTTTCTGTAATTAAGATAATTACCTTTTAATTCCTGTAACTATAATTCCATGATGAAGTTATACTAGGTCTGGGCGATATATTGATATAATATCGATATCGTGATAAATTATGCGATACATTTTTCCTGAGATCGTTAGTATGGTGCTGTACATTTTAAATAAATAAATAATTTATGATTAAAAAATTTAATGGTACTGAATGGATGTCATTGATTTGACATCATTGTTTAAAACGTGATCTTTGTCTTTGTAGGCATTCAAGAAAAGTATCGTCCATCAGTTTAATAGTTTTCATTTATTTTACTACTGTTTTTTAGACGGTCTAGCTAAATTATGTATTGTAATCTGCATCGTGTGTCATGGAAATGTCCTCAAGTATCGTGATATGATTTTGTCATCGCCCAGCCCTAAGCTATACTGCTGTAACATTCCTCTTATTTTTTTTTTAAACCTTTGCCATCAAATTTATTTAAACTTATTTAAAAGTTTATTCAGCTGACAAACGATAACGTATTTTAATTTTTGTGGTTAACTTTCACACTCGTAGTCTTGCTCTATCGAAACTGCCTTTTTTTTATGTTTGTGTTTTTTTTGTTGTTTTTTTTTTAATAATTATAAAGTGCACCAAAATTGAGACACTGGGCTATGGTTGTGTTTAGCTGTAATATTTATAAATGTTGATGCTGTGCACGACTTTGACTTGTGGTGGTAAGAGAGTGAGTGGCAGTGCAGGAGAGCCTCCATCTGGCCACATGTGTTCCCACAGCCAAGGCCAACTGGCCACATCATCAATATGCACAAAACTGAGCCACTTAGGAATAATAAACAGTTGTAAGCTGGCTGGGCAGAAAAGCTAAGGAGAGCAATGAACAGTTTCCTAGGAAGCTTTGTGAAACCTGGATATAAAGCTCATTAGGTTCATTTTACTGCTTTACTTACAGCTGAGTTCATTCTGAACTTTTTAATTAAATGGTCTGTCAGGTGCAAACATCTGGAGGAAAAAAATGTCCTGGGAGATTTGCTGTAAAATCTGATTATATGGAAACTCTGGGTAAGTGCAATGTTAGGGTTTAACCTACAAAATCTCCATCATCTGTGGGTTCTTGTGTGATTCAAATGTACAAACTGAAGGTGTAAAATATTGCAATTTCATCAACATGGGGGAAAAAAAACAGAAATAGCCTTTATGTGAAATACTTTAGTGCTTCACCAAAATAGGACCGATCATCACCTAGCTTCCCTAGTAGACTAAAATGCACTTTGCATGTATGCATTTGCAATTTTTTATTTTTATTTATTTATTTTGCCAGGACACATTTAGATTAAAATTAGAAATCAAGAGGAAATGGTTCTTTAAAAGTTCAATGGGCTGCAGTAAGTAGTGTATTTATGGCTTATGTATGCATAAAGAGTAATCACAATCAAAAATGTCAGGACAGTAACAACCTGAGTGCCATGTTCAATTTCCAACTTTAAAAGCTCAATTATTCACAATGTGCTTTATGAACTCCACTGAGACTGGTGTGTTATTTCTAACTGACATGAGAACATAAAACTACAGGACTGTCCTCTTTCTTTGCCTCTTTCACAATTATGTTACTCTGAAGTGAAGGTGAAATGAAAATGGGTGCTGATGGGACTTTTAGTTATTCAGTGTTGCTCTTATCACATTATTATTAAACTAATAAAGGATTTTTTTTGTTAAAATGTTTCTAAAAAGTATTTAAAAGATAATTGAGCTAGAGACATTAGCGAAGTATAATTAAAGATTTGCTTGTCTTTTGGCAGATGTTGGATGCAGTGAGCCAATAGCAAAAGTATCAATAATATTGAACACTTCTAAGCAGATAGCGGTAGTTGTGCACGGAGCCTGTCATACTGGTGTCACACCTCCATCTAGTGGATGTCTGTTAAGCTTCAGCAGAGGTGAGGAACATTTACTTCTTTACATTTACTTGAGTAACTTTTGAAGGAAAAAAAATTACTTTTAAGAGTAGGTTTAACTGGCCATACTTATACTCTTACTCAAGTTCATTTTTAATCACAGAAATGTACTTTTACTTCACTTCATTCAGTGGCATTCCTCCATTACTGTTAAATATTCATTAATATATAGTTTTAATAATTAGTTTGTCATATATAATGAGGTCATGAGTCGAGAGATACGCTGCAGTGGTCTGAATGTGGACACAACAGCCGCTCAGTTTTATAGTGGCTCAGACCTGAATAATGAGATAATGGCCAAAGTGGGGGAAGAAGGAGACAGGACATATAAAGACATTCACCTGTTTGTTTTTTGCAGTGTGCGTGTGAGAGGTTGTGTGTTGAAAATGACAGGCTGTGTGTAATTGTATCCATCACAGGACTGAGATATGCTGCTTCAGCTTGAACCCAGGTTTTATATCATATAAACAGAACAGACAGACTTTCAAGGAGAGGCGTGACTTAAAGCTCTCCATGTAGTCCAAGATTCAGGATTTCGATCAGATCCGAAGTAACTAGTAACTTGCTACTTACGTTTATATTGAGTGCTACTTGAATAGTCTTCTCATTGGATACTTTATTACTCTTACTCAAGTAATTATTAACATCATTACCTTTACTGTTACTTGAGTCATTATTTTTATGAGTGGTTTGTACTTGAGTAAAATGTTTGGCTACTCGACCCACCTCTGAGCATCCATAAGTGATGAGCACCTAAACAGATTATTCCAAAGACGTTTGCTTTTATTTTCTCCACTTCTTCAAGCGGGATTATATTCATATCAATATGATACAACAAGAAGACTCGGTGCCTGTCCTTAAATGTGCTCTCAGAATCAGAAACAGTGCCTGTTCCAATAAGCAGTTAATACCATGCTGCTACTCTTGCTGAATATTCACAAGGAGAACGTTTTCTCCGCGGATAAAAAGCTGATTGACGTGACGAGTACGCACTCGTCCGTACTCCACTCTTGGCTTAGACATCTTCTGTCTCTGCTCTGAACCAGCAGCAGATATATGAGGCACGTCTGTGCTAGTCACTGCCAGCACGTTCACGGATCGCGCCAGTCTCTCCGCTGCTTGTCGGGATGCTCGAACCCCCAGCATGCTGCTTGTGGTGACGTGTGGTTCAGCACTTGGCTCGTCTGCTTTTGAAGTCTCAGCCTCTGCTGCTTTCCCGGATGCAGCCTGAACTTGCAACTTCTGAAACAGCTGTAAACAAGATGAAGTTGACAGATACAGTGGTATCAGAAGATGTCCTCTCAACACACAATGATGTCAAGGGTCTGTCATTTTCTTCCCACAATTACTGGCCACAACAGACGGGTCCAAAAGAGGTCATGGTGTGTGCTAGGCATGTTAGATTCAAGTTCATAATAAATGCAAAACTGGAAAAAAATATTTTACTAAATTTACGCTCACTCAATTTCAGTGTCCGCTTTATCCTGATCAGGATCGTGGTGGATCCGGAATCTATGCCAGGAACACTGGGAGTGAGGTGGGAATACACCCTGGTGAGACGCCAGTCCATTGCTCACGCTCACACACACTCGCTCTTACACACTCATGCAGGGTAAATTTCTCTTACACCTACTGGCATGTTTTTGGGAGAAAATTGGAGAACATAGAGGAAACCCACAAGCACACAGGGAGATGCACAGGAACTCTACACAGTCACCTGAGCTCAGGATCAAACGCAGGACCCAATTCAGAAAAAAGATAAACTGAATAATGTAAATTAAACTTGTGTATTCTGACCAATTAAAGAATCTCAAAATGAAGCTACACTAGCAAAGTTGCATACTTAATAACAACCAGACTTTATAGCAGGGTCATGTTACATTCATTAATGTGGAGTACATCTCAGATCACACAGTTCATCATTTCTGCACACACTCAGGCAGAATTCTGGCACATCTTTCATTTTTGCTCATCTGTCTGCCTTACAATCGTCCCCACTTTGTCTCCCTATGCAGCACTCTAGCACACACCAGAGCTTTACCTTACAAGATAGCAGTAGTTTTAAAATCAATCATGGAACCACTATGTGCTTATTTGGCCAGAATATTCAGCAATTTTTAAAAATGGACAGAGGAAGATATTCAGCCACAGGTAAATATTTGTCTGCGTAAAGATGCCATGCCATACCCTTGTAACAGTCAGTGCTTTTTCATGGTAGAATGCCTCTCCAAGTAAAGGCTCCCTGTAAGTTTCATCCACATCCACCATGGCCTAGTCACAACAGAAATGAAGAGTCAAAGCTCAAATGAGTGGGCGAAAGACACAGTAACTGGGGAGACAATATGACAAATTCACCAAAAATCAGACTTTTTGTTCAATATTTTTCAAAAATATTAAATCTTTGAATTTCTGTTAGGGTTTCAACAGTTTATCAAAATACTTTTCTCTGGTTTTGGCCTGCTTCTGTGTGCTCTTCAAAAATAAAAAAAGGCCATGCTTATTTCAATATTCTTCAAGCCTATTCAAGTACAACACACAGTTGTACATAGTGTGTACCCAATTACACAAATGAGACAAAAATATTATACCTGGCCAATTATTTATTAAGGAAAATGATCCAATATTACATATCTGAGTGGCAAAAGTATGTGAACCTCTAGGATTAGCAGTTAATTTGAAGATGAAATTAGAGTCAGGTGTTTTCAATCAGTGGGATGATAATCAGGGGTGAGGGAGTGCCCTGTTTTATTTAAAGAACCGGGATCTATCAGTGTCTGATCTTCACAACACATGTTTGAGGAAGTGTATTATGTCATGAACAGAGGAGATTTCTGAGGACATCAGAAGAGTTGTTGAAGCTCATCAAACTGGAAAAGGCTACAAACCTATCTCTAAAAGGTTTGGACTCCACCAATCCACAGTCAGACGGATTGTGTACAAATGGAGGAAATTCAAGACCATTGTTACTCTCCCAGGAGTGTGGGCCAACAAAGATCACGCCATGAGCAAGATGTGTAATAGTCCACGAGATCACAAACGGAACCCAGGGTAACTTCTAACCAGCTAAAGGCCTCTCTCACATTGGCTAATGTTAATGTTCATGAGTCCACCATCAGGAGAACACTGAACAACAATGACATGCATTGCAGGGTTGCCATACCAAAGAACATTACTTCCCCTCTACAGTTTGCTAAAGATCACATGGACAAGCCAGAAAGCTATTGGGAAAAAAAATTGTGGATGGATGAGACCAAAATAGAATTTTTGGTTTAAATGAGAAGGATTTGGAGAAATTAAAACGTATGCATTCCAGCATAAGACCGTTTTCCCATCTGTGAAACATGATGGTGGTAGTATCATGTTTTGGGCCTGTTTTGCTGCATCTGGTCCAGGACGACTCACCATCATTGATGGAATAATTAATTCTGAATTATACCAGCGAAGTCTAAAGGATACTGTGAGGACATCTGTCCCTAATCTGAATCTCAAGAGAAAGTGGATCATGGCAGCAAGAAAATGGCCCACACAAGTTGCTCTATCAAAGAATGGTTAAAGAATAAAGTTAATGTTTTCGAACGGCCAAATCAATGTCCAATAGAAATGTTGTGGAAGGGCCTGAAGCAAGAAGTTCATGTGAAGAAGCCCACCAACATCCCAGAGATGAAGCTGTTCTTTACTGAGCTAAAATTCCTTCAAGCTGATGTGCAGAATTGATCAACAGTTACTGGAAACATTTAGTTAGTTATTGCTGCATAAGGGGGTCACAATAGATGCTGAAAACAAAAGGTTCACTCATATGTAATACTGGATCATTTTCCTCAATAAATTATTGACCAAATATAATACTTTTGTCTCGTCTGTTTAATTAGATTCTCTTTGTTTACTTTTTAGGATTTATGTGAAAATCTGAATGTTTTGCATCCCATTTGTGCAGAAATATGGAAAATTCTAAAGGATTCACAAACTTTCAAGCATCACTGTATTCTCATCACGGCTGATCGACATACTGTTGTGTACTCGCATCTCTATACGGAGATTTAAAACTAGATATTCTTTGTTATTTGTTTACCAAGTTCCAGAATTTGTCGAAAGCCACTAGGAAGCCGGTACACACTCCGCGCAGACCCTTAAACGACCGGATGTGGACTTTAACTCGGAGTCGCTGCTGGACGCAGCGGTTCAGTTCTCCTAAAGGACTGCCCTCGTGCACTACAGAGATAGAGAGGAGAAATAACTTATTTTGTTGTTGATTTGTACATAATGCCACAAAAGGCCTGATCTCTCTGAAGCATGGCACACATACACGGCATCCTGGTGAGCACATTCTTTGGAGCTCTGTGTTTAGCAGGTCTCTTCACTCCGCTCTCTCCTTCCTCTCCTCCACACGGATTTTTCACCATGAGTTTTTTCAGCCTCTCAATTCTCTCAGGATCCGCGACTCCCCTTTTCGCTTTCCGGATCCTTTTCTCCACATTTTCAGGTTTCGCCCTTCCACGCCCGCCTTTCATAAAGCTCTCATACTCCGCGAGGTTGTTAAAGCACCTGATGTTCGGGTAAGGCAGAGGAACGTCTGAAGAATACAAGGCAAGTAGCGGATCAAACTGATCTGAACTAATGTCCAGCTTCTTGTCCGTATCTGCACCATCTTTTCCGCCGGTGTCCTGCTGCTTATATGCGGTTAAACTTACTTTATGATCACAACTGATTTCACTTATTACTTCCCTCTCACTTTCCTCCATTTTTTTTTTAAATAAGCGCAGCTTCCGGCGAGTGGAGGAAACTTTGCAGACAAACTAACCCGTTTAATGCTTCAACTTAAAAGCAGGTACGTGACTGAAACTAAAACATCTAAACGTTTTATATTTACACAGTAACTATTTATTGTGGTTTGCTATATTAACATAATTATAGTGTGAAATATGCTGACATTTAACAACAACAAAAACTTTCAATAAAACAACGTCGAAGATTGGGAACCACTATTAATTCCTTTGTGCTACACGGAGCTTTAACCGCGGTGGACTGGTTTCGTTTCTAACCAGTAGGTGGCAGACTTGAGTATGGTCCAATCCAGAAACCGCTCTATTTAAGACACAGTGCGCTACGTAAGGTGTAAAAGCCATTATCTTGTGCCCTACTTAATGCACCTACATAGGGACATCAGGGCTATTAGGGATTCAGCCGAAGAATTACAGTTACGTTAGCAGAGTAGGGATTCTTCGTACGGTTCGGATGTTTATAGAAAACCACGCTCTGTTCTCGCAGTTGTTTTTTTTTTAATTATTGTATTCCGACGACAAATTCTGTTGTATTTATGCAGCTAAAAGAAAGACTGTAAGATTATATTGATAACATTCTCTTATTGTATACAGGTAATGGGGATATTCCATTGTTTTAGTCACTAGCTAAAATTAGTTTTCTTGCTGTGATGATAGCTAAGGTTAGCTAGCACGTACCCAACATGGTTTGTTTTAATAGCACAGTTAGCTAAGATTTAACTGTTTCCTTTGTATTCTGACAGATCAATTCTGTTCGGTAAGTTTTAACTGTAACACATACATTAATTAGACGACCTGTTGGGAAATCTCCAGAGTTTTGTAATGCTGCTATACTTCTTTTCAGAAGTGATTCTTCACAGGAAAGGAAACATGTTTTTTAAAGGGCTTGACTAGGTTCAGATCATACAGTCTGATGATGTTTGTAGTCTGAGGGTCTGTATACACCAGAAACGTTGCTGTGACTTCATTTGCACCTCCTTATTCATCTAAGGTATTGTATTCGAGATTTTGTGCATCCTACTGTGAAACTGTATGTTATCCTCTTTTGTTAAATGTGTTTACTGACATCTGTTCCACTTCTTGCAGCTTGCCATGGAGTTCCCAGGTCATAGTCAGCAGCTCCTGGCCAGTCTGCGCTCTCAGCGTCTACAGGGATTCCTGTGTGACTGCACAGTCAGAGTTGGTCCCACACGTTTTCTGGCTCACCGTGCTGTGCTGGCCTCCTGCTCACCTTTCTTCCACATGTTCTACTCTGAACACCCAGTAGGCAGCACGTCTACAGTAAACGGAGGACCTGAGACAGACACCGTCACCATTAATGGAGATATAGTGACCCCTTCAGCATTCGGGTTGCTCCTCGATTTCATGTACGAAGGAGTACTCCAGTTGGCAGCACACCCACCTCCGGAAGATGTTCTCGCCGCAGCCAGTTTCTTGCACATGAACGACGTGGTCCGAGTCTGTAAGAAAAGACTACAGGGTCGTGGACTGGCTGAGGCTGACAGCACCAGGGCAGAAGAGGGAGGAGGTGAAACTGGGGGAGATGGACCAGTGTTTAGTGGGTCGTCTCGAGAAGGAAAGTTGAATGGCCGAAGGGAAATGGTGGACGGAGGACAAGGAGCTGTCAGGGTTTCAGCGTCAAATCCAGCCTCGTCTCCCTCAATAACACAGCGTCCTCAGCCAAGCCAGCAGTCAACGTTTCATATTAACACTAAAGCCGAGACAAACACTGGCATACCTAATTGCAACACACACAGCATTAACCTGGGAAGTCCAGACATGGCGGACACTACTCAGCCAGGCATGGACTCTGTTCCAGCTTCCAATGATTCTGGACCAAGCTTGTACAGTTCCTCTCCTGGACCTGCTAGAGCTGGCATTGCTGCTGCTGCTAATATGGAGGCTACACTTTCAAGTCCTTGCAGCACCACAGAACCAGTTCAAACAGAAACAGAAACTCCGCCCAGTACATCCACTGTTATGGTTCTAGTTCCTGTGGAACACAGCCGAAATAGAGAGTCCAGTCAAGAAATATCCATGTCAAAAGAAATTAGCAATGTTTTTATGGTTGCCACTAATCATCCTGGTCAAACCAAGAAACCCATGTCGATACAGCACAACGGACCAAGTTTAAGTGATGACGTGAGACATACTGCCAGAGGTTTACATGAACAGCCACGGTCGCAGTCATGTTCTCCCATGCCGTTGTCTTCAGCAGGCCGAGAAGATGGTAGTGAAGAGACGGCAAACGTGAAGGTGGAGGCCATAGTTATCTCAGATGAAGAGTCAGAAGACATGGAAGAGACACCTGTTAGGGTCCGAGAGCGAAGGAGAGATGTTGACTTAGAAGAAAGGGAGAATTTTGAGAGCACTAATGATGTTGAGATCACCAATGCTCACTTCATACCTCCACACACATTAATGCAACTTTCACATAATCACCAAGAGCCAATCTCGTTCCCTTTTTCACCACAGGGTCCTAGTGCCTCCTCTTCGGACACGCCCAGCTTCCCGTCTACCCTTTTTACAGCAGCATCGCAGCAAGCAGAGCAGCAGACTATCTACTTTGAGGAATATCACGAATCTCTTGGGAATTATGTAGAAGATGTTCCTACATGTTCCACTTGTGGAAAGACGTTTTCTTGTGCTTATACACTGAGGAGGCACGCCATAGTGCACACACGAGAGCGTCCTTATGAATGCCGTTACTGTTACCGGAGTTACACACAGTCTGGGGACTTGTACAGGCACATAAGGAAGGCGCATGATCATGATTTGCCAATGAAGCGCAGCAGAACAGAATCTGACCCTCCCCCATCCCCACCTCCTCCTCAAGCACCTCAGACATAACAAGATACATGCTCAGTCATACTGGACAGAGTGTCAAAGCTGTTGCAAAAGCTAAAATCATATACATGTTTTTTTTGTTTGTTTGTTTTTTAACAGGTTGTGTGGACCAACTTTGCAAAGGACTGTTATTGTTCATCTTTAGTATCAGAAAGTGAGCATTCAACATTGAACTTAACCTGTCACTGGATAACATTGTGACCAAAAACAAAACATCCCATTCAGGACATCCTTCAATGTCCTTTATAAATCATAATCACTGTCTAGCTTCTCAGGTTAGATACAAACAGAATAAGCTTTTAATTTTTTAAAAATTCAGTCTCTTCTGAAAGTATTGGAACTATATATATATATATATATTTAGACTTCGAGATCAAAAGATGAATGAGATGATTGATCAGAATTTTAACTTTCATATCCTCACATTTACATCTAGATGTGTTAAACAACTTGGAATATGGCACCTTTTGTTTGAAGTCACCCATTTTTCAAGTGATCAAAAATATTGTAACATAGGACTGACCAGTGTTTCTTGTTGCCCAGGTTTGCTCTGTTAGATTTATTGCTTAACCAAGTAATAGCTCTGAATCTCTACTCTTGGACTGAGCCCTAAGTTTCATCTGTGAAGACTGCATTTATTCTCAAAAAGGATAAATCAACATGAAGACCACAGATCTGTCTATGGGAGAAAAGCCATGAAGCTGAGGAAAGAGGAAAAATGCAACAAGGGAATAGCAACAGTCAGTGACCTCACCCACAACCTCCACAGGGCAGGAGTGAACATATCACAATTCACTGAATATGATTTCAAGAACAGAAATATAGAGGCCATACCACAAGATGCAAACCACTCATCAGCAGTAATAATCGGAATGCCAGATTGGAATTCGCAAACAAATATAGAGATGAGCACCAATAATTACCAAAGTGGTGGAAAGACCAGTGTGGAGAAATAAAGGATCTGCTTGTGATCCAAAACATACAAGCTCCTCTGTAAACAAGGTGGAGGTAGTGTCATGGCTTGGGCTTACATGACTGCTTCTGGAACAGGTTCAACTGGTGTAACTTATGATGGTAGCAGCAGAATGAATTCAGAAGTTTACAGGAACCTTTTGTCTGCCAATTTTCAGAGAAATCCAATTTAATTTGGAGGAACTTCAGTGTTCCTATTAATTACCTAGAGGGTGGCGCTACAGTTTCATAATGAACCAAAAACATTTTTACACTTTTCATAACAACATAGAAGATCAGTGTTTTGCACCGGTGCTCTCATGCCATCTCTGCCATCCCGGTCAGTCACCCGAATACTTATTATTTTTGTTAGCAGTGGGCAGGCCCAAGTTGCTTGACTGTAACCTCAGATATCATTGACTAATTTTTCCAGAAATCCATTTTCCATTTTTCACCGTGACGACCTGTTAGCGAAGTTACCTGTTCTTTGTGAGAGATATGGCTTCATTCACAGACACTCATGAGTTATTTAATTATCTATTTTTATTTGTTATTAGTTTTTGATACCCTTGCAACATACATTATGTATATTACAGCAATTAATTATAGTTTGAGCACAAACTGAGTTTGAGCATCTGATTAAAAGTGAATAATAAAGAAACACAATCAACAAATCATATTTACAAGACAGCAATATGACTTGAACTAAATCTTTCACTAAAACGAGTGTTTCATCCCCTTGTAGCAACGTTGGAGTCAGTGGCTTTAAGTTCAGTAAAGTCACAATCCTCTGTTACTAAGCCAATGATTTATTATCTGGGGCTCACAATTAACTATGAAGAATCTTACTCTTTGAATTATTTATGATATGATAACAGCTGGATCGATCGCTATCTATTAAAGTCCCAATGATGCAAAGGCCAGCTAGTAAACTCGTAGAACACTTCCTGTCTATTAACAACTGTTAAAGATACCCTGTATTTACATATATCATATTACATAATGTAGTATGTTGCAATTGAAAACTATCAACAAATGAAAAAAATGAATGACACATGCAGTGTGTCCAAATGAGAGCATCAGTAACGCGCTTGGATACTTGCCATGGATTTGCCACCATAAGTACACCCCCTGACCCCCTAAGGAGTCAGATGTCTAGCCACCACAGTCTCGCAAAATCCAGTGGGAAACACTGAACTTCACCATGCAGCGAGACAATGACCCAAAACCCTGCCAACTCAACAAAGGACTTCATCATGGCAAAACAGTGGAAGGTTTTAGATGTTCCAAGTCAATCACCAGATCGTAAAGTGCACCTATTATGGTTTTTCAAATATGACCTTTCATGTAGTGTGTTATAGAGCTGTTTGTGAATGTAAAAGGTGTGTAAAGTTTCAAAAAATCAAAGCGCACAACAGAGTTATTGACTCCCAAAAGAAGGAACAGATTCTGAAGAGCTGAAACGAGTCATTAGTAATTCCAGACTTATTTCTTGTACATAAGTTTGTATTTCTTCTACATAAATTTGTAACAAAACCCACTGGTCTTCATTGGCTGAGAGCGGTAGACAGCAGACTGGGACATCTGAGCAATCAGAGCAGCATATGCTCTCTGAAAGAAAGAGTTTAGAATGAATCCTTTACAACGGATCATTTAACGAGTCGTTTGTGACACTGGGGGCCAAAGATAATGCTGCAATTCAAATTATGAGCATGTTAGTGTTTTTTTTTTTTACCTTAGATGCATGTACATCTATTGTATGAGAGCTTTAAAACAAAATTAGGCATGTTTCAAAACCATAATGTGCGCTTTAACCCAATTGAGTATGCATTTCACTCCCCCCCCCCTCCCCCTTTACACTTTTGCTCACTTAAAAATTGGATGGTCTGACAACAAAGGTACCATGTTCTAAGTTGTTTAACACACCTAGATGTAAATACCAAGAAATGAAAGCTGAAATTCCGATCTATGGTCTCATGTTCATCTTTTGATCTCAAACCCAAATGTCTTTGGTGTATAGTGAAACAATTGACTTGGCCTTGTTGTTCCAATACTTTTGTAGGGGAACATGTTAACTCATTCAATAAGAATCTTACCTATGTTGCATAAAGTAATGTTAACTTCCTAAATTTGACCATCAGAACCTGCAGCAATCTACAAACACAAATATGGATTTCCAATGAAAATAAAGTACATAGCTATGAGGGATGCAGTTAACTTTTCTGTTACAGAGACGATGTCGTCCTCTGCTTTTAAAAGGATTAAATTCCCTTCTTTGGGAACAATATCCGGGGCAAACAATGTACCTCTGTCTGTTATTTGAATGGGACAAAGTTTGTATTTTGCCGTTTCTTCTTTACGAGACACCAACTCCATCTACCTAGACAGCCTGCTTTCACATGGAAGGAGTAGATACACCTGTTTGAAATAGCTTACATTAATATAAGGTTGTTGAATATCACTGTTTATCAATCCTTCTTCAGTAACGGCTTCATCCTGGTAAGGCTAGCAGTGGATCCAGAGCCTATACTGGGAATACTGGGGAAGGATGCCAGGTCATCACAGAGCTCATCGTATATCAAATAAATTATTGGCTTGTGCCAAGTCTGCATGTAATTAGTTATTTCTAATTCAAACACATGCAACATGTCTCATCCATCAGCAGCTAAATATTTACAGTACTTCTGGTTTTATATCCTTATTGTGAAATAGCAAACAGAAAGTGTGGTAAATATGCATATTGTATTTGTCAC
The DNA here is from genome assembly GCF_001660625.3 of Ictalurus punctatus. Classification (NCBI taxonomy): domain Eukaryota; kingdom Metazoa; phylum Chordata; class Actinopteri; order Siluriformes; family Ictaluridae; genus Ictalurus; species Ictalurus punctatus. The sequence goes on along the minus strand of NC_030423.2, from coordinate 6,276,673 downwards.
AAACTTGTGGCATTGGTTGTTGCAGGTCTTTGCTATTGCAGTACCAGAATTTGCACAAGCCAGAAGGTTCCAGAAAGCTACATGCAGGAGTGTAGAATACACATTTCATCTAAATGCAAAAAGACCAAACAAAGTGTGATCATACAAGTTATGAACCAGTGTTTACCTAACCACCACATGATAAAGCAGTGAAATCTGGACAGTATAGATGTCTTTCAAGCCGAGTTGCAATTTCTTGCAAAATCCCATTAGCGTTATATTTGTTTTCTAGTGATTTTCTTCAATATGTCCACAGTCACACTATCTCAATTTCACGTATTTTTTTTTTTTTAAATGATTCATGTGATGAAATAACACGTCAGCATTTCCAAGACCAAGGTGTTGTGGATTCCAATATTTTGCTGTATGTATGGTGATGAGTCCATGGACTCCATAACTGTTTCAGGTTATGATTATTTTAATTATTTACAGTCTCTGCAAACAAAATCCTCAACAGCATGTCTCGCATTGAGCACTTTTGATAAAAGGTTTTTAATGTTTCATGCAGTAGTCTGAAATGTGTCGTAGTTTTGTAGTTATTCCGATTCAAAACTGGGTCCTCATTTTCATTTTGTCTAATCCAGTAGATTTACACAAAATTAATTCATGTGATCCACAATGTACAAGTTGTTTCATTTCAATATGTAAAACAGCTCAATGTTGTGAATAAACCTTTTAAAAATTGCTGACTGAGTCATCTATTGTTTATTTCTGTACAACTCAGACTTTTGTGTATATTTATTATACGCAATCATGTGTAAAGGGTAACAATGCATAAATATTACAAGTAAAAACGTGCCGAAATGAACACATGACCTCAGGGCAGTCAGAATAATCATGTAGGTTTTCGGGTAGTAAACAAACTGGTGAAAATGTAACCGTACACTGGGTAAGAAATGTGTCCTGATGAAGCTTTCAGTCTTCCACTGGTGCATGCATCTGAGAAAACAAAATGATAAACAGGTTTTTCTTCAGTCAAAAGCCAGAAGCCAGTTTTAGTCTGATCTATAAAAAATAAACTCACCATCTCTGCTAATTTTGGCCATGCCATTGACATCATGACTCGATCATCTGATGTGGGAGGAGTCTCCAAATTCCAATATGTAAAATTATGAAAAACTGAAGAAACCTTAACAACTCGGTCCTACAAAAGTTTTTAGACAAGAATTAAACGTATATAGATTAGTTCTTAAAAAAAAAAAAAACCCACCACACTCATTTTCTTCAAATAAAAAGATTTTTTAGATATATACTATTGTCACTAGTATTCATATGCTATTAGTTATTGAGTATAGACAATACAGAGAGTAGTGTCCTGGAAAATGCTGTGCTGTGTAATGACTGCATCTGATATTCATGTCAATTAAAAAAAAAATTCACATTCTCTCATCAAGGACAACACTAAATGATACAACCTTCAGAACCTGAAATCCTGCACTTCATAATACAGTCTGTACAGTATTACAGGGAGCTTTTTGTGATTGTTTTTTTGTTTTTTTTTGCAGAAAACTACTTCAATTGGCAAAACTGCAATTGCACAAAATAGTTTTGCACGGCCTTTTGCAGTGTTGTTTGTTGGTAAATGAGATCTTTTAGCTGCATTCATGTTCGACGCAGTGAGGGCTTTGGCTGAATGCACATTTTTATGATGTCACATGATGCATCTTGGACTAAATCTTTGGTAATTTAGAAAAATTACAAGCTCATCTGAATACTGTGTTGTTTTTTTGCATTGCTTGATTTTGCATTCATTTCTGCAATCACAAAGTCCTGGAGGGACTGATAAGACATCCCAATTTATTTATTTATTTTTAAATGGGACTTTGGAAGTGTCTAGATCAACAATATACAGGTCCTTCCTATGTGGGAGTTTTTTATTTTATTTTAGAGCATGGAGTAAGTATGCAGTATAAATGCTCCACCTTTACCAAAATGCCAATAAACAATGTGATAAGAAAGACTAACACAAAAAATACATTATTAAATAATTATCACAAAAACTCCTGGATAAAAGTCAATTAAAATGTGCTTCATTTTAAGCAGAATTTTCTAGAGACTATAACACTAACACCAGTGTAAGTGTGTGATGTGATGTACTGTACATGTTCAGTAATGGTTTGATTGGTGATACTGTATAGATTTTCAGGCATGGTGTACTGAAGGTTTAATCTGACGCTTCTGTGAACAAGGACATCTCATTTCATAAATAATTTTGCTCTTGAATTCCTCTTGTCTGTATTCCCTTTCCTCACACCCTTTCCTTGTGCCTTCAGGCCCAAGGAGCTAAGAGGTGAAGAAAGGAAGCAAGGAAAAGTCAACTTTTAAGAAATATGTTATGTTTATAAGTCTAGGGATTTGCCTATTGAAGATGATCAACAAACACCTTTATAATTAAATACATTTGGGTATAAAAACCACCTTATTGTGGGTATTATTTAGAAACCGATGCTGATCTATACATCACACACACAGAATTTTACAGGAAAAAGCATACACGGTTTTTAGAAGAAATAAATCAATGCAATGCAAATCTGTGCAAGTCCAGGTTGAGTCTGTTAGTCACACTTAACCAGTGAAATAAAAGGCAGATATTTATCAGATCATGTGGACATGGCAACTTCTCATCCAGTTCCCAAAACAGCTGACTGTCAGCTATATACAAATACCTTTACTGTCACTGTTCAAGTACAGTGACTGTCACACTGCACTACATTAAATATTTATAAATATCTTTAATGAAATAGAAAGATATACAATACAATCATGACAACAGTGTACATTTTGTGCTCTTTGCAAGGGCATAACTTTCACAATCTATATAACTGGCTGCTGGGCTTTTACTGCTCATCTAGGTTTACAGGAGAAAATTGCAATAACTTGAAACTCAGTATAACTGTTGATTTCTTGAATCCTCTGGGTTAACTAAAATGTACACTCACCATTCACTTTAATAGGAACACCTGTAAGCCTGCTTATTTTTGCAGTTATCCAATTAGCCAATCACGTGGCAGAATAAAATGGTGAAATGGTGCCAAAAAAAAACAAACAAAAAAAAAAACGAACATCCTGTGTGAAGAGGGTCTGCAGGCTGAAACACCTTGTTGATGAGAGAGATCAGAGGAGAATGACCAGACCGGTTTGAGCTGACAGGAAGTCTATAGTAACTTAAATAAGCACTCTGTACAATTGTGGTGAGCAGAAAAGCATCTCAGCATGCACAGCACATCACACCTTGAGGTGGATGAACTACAACAGTAGAAGACCACATTAGGTTTCACTTCTGTCAGCCAGGAACAGGAATCTGAGACTATCATGGACACAGACACACCCAAACTGGACAGTTCAGGAAAAAGTCCAGGTGATTATTTTTCCCTAATCTTCAGGATTAGAAGGTGTGGAATTTGATGTGTTCTCAGCATGCTTTTAAAGAGTGATTATAAGTTATCAGATCACACCATTCTGTGTAAACTCCAGAGGCTGTTATGTGTGAAATTCTCAGGAGATCAGCAGTTTCTGAAATACTCAAACCAGCCCAACTGGTACCAACAGCCATGCCATCGGTTAAAGTCCCATAATCACAAATTTTCCCCCATTCTGATGTTTCATGTTAATATTAACTGAAGCTCCTGACCTGTATCTGCATCATTTTATGTATTGTGCTGCAGCTACATGACTGACTGATTAGATAATTGTATGAATTGTGCAGGTGTTCCTAATAACGTGGACAGTGAGTGCATCTATTCCTCAGCTCTTGGCTATTCTCTCAGCAGAAAGCAGTCAGTTGCATTTCTTCTACATCTGGCTAACTGTTGTTTTTTTTTTAAATACTGGTGAATGAAAATTTGACAGTTGTCTGTACACTTGTCTGCTGAAGGCTGACATATGATGAGCAAATCTTTACTCATTTCTTTTTAGAAAATAAGGAGGTTAAAGTGGCACTTGTGTATAAAGAAAACTCAGGCTGGAACAACCCCTGAGCTGACGACTACTACTACAGTCGGATACTTCAGTATACTTACTTCTTGATCAGATGAGGGTTTCTGTACCTCCTTCAGCACCAGACCAGTGTAGCCTTGAGGGTGCGTCACTTCCTGACCTTTCAGCCCCCGCCCCCTAAACGACACTGTCTTTTCTACAATCAACCACACACAGAGAAACATACAGGATGAGCCGTCTCTGAAATGTACTGCATTCTTAAAAGTGAACTAAAACCCACAGGGAGGACAAACCGTGCTTTCGCTCCTTCACTGTGGGAGTGAAAAACTCGGCCACTTGTGCAGCTCCGTCGTGCTCAATGTCGCAGGGAAGCAGGTGAACTTCGGACTGATGCACCTGAGTCCCAGAGCCGAGCTGCACCACAGTCACACAGCTGTTCATTGCCATCTGAGAACACAGCTGCACTTACACACCTCCCCATTCAAACTGCCCTCATGCCTTCTACACCAGCACACTAGGGATTGTGAAATAATGTCTTCTACACCTTGTACCACTAATATATACTATATATATATATATATATATATATATATATATATATATATATATATATATATACTATATATATATATACTATATATATATATATATATATATATATATACTATATATATATATATATATATATATATATATATATATATATATATATATATATATATATACTATATATATATATATATATATATATATATATATATACACTATATACACTATATATATATATATACTATATATATATATACTATATATATATATATATATATATATATATATATATATATATATATATATATATATATATATATATATATATATATATATAATCATAAATACATTACATAATGAGAAAGCATCATAACTACAGAACAATTGCACTAGTAAGTCCCTTTTTCACTGGCTGTTGAATAAAAGTTCACTTTATAGACATTGTCTAACTTTCCACACCACAATGAATATTACAGCCAGTTTTGAGCAGCTAAACTAAACCTTACCTTTAAAAAATGACCTCTTGTTGTTTGGGAGAAAACCCGCTCAGTTTGCGGTCAGTATAGTTGTAGTGAGGCGCTTTTGGCGGGTGTTTACAACAAATACTGCCATCTAGCGGTGTGGGTTTAAATGGCTGCATTGGGATTGACCTTTGTTGTTATTGACGTGTAAATATCACCAGAATTCTCGTATGAATATGCCTACTGTTAGCAAAAGTAATGGAAAAGTATAAAAGACATATAAAGTGTATAAATATAAAGTATTATATAGGAATTATATAGGAAAGTTGTTGTTGTTGCTTTTTTTTATTTATTTATTTTTTATCTAAACCCGGAAGTGATGCGAGTAACGTGTAACACATAAATATTCCGACTGGGAACTTGAGCCAAAACATGAGTTGTGTCTCAAATAACATACTATGAGTTAATTCTTATAAAGTACCTATATATATATATATATATATATATATATATATATATATATATATATATATATATATATATATATATATATATATATTTAAACATGCTTTATGCGAGTTTGTACATTAGAGATTCGTTTAATTCAAATGCTAACTATGTCGTTGATATGCACATGATGTATACAAAAGCGCCGGGGTGAGTTAAATGCTGCTACCTGACATTAGTTGGATCATTTAAGCAGTAAGTGCTGTAGTATATATGTGATTCTTTTAGGTTTAATATAAAGTTCATTAACGCTTACAGCGGACGTTGTTCTGTCCGTCATCTGATACAAGTAGTGTTGGAGGTGCATGATAGGGCAGGTTAGTGCAAAAGAAACGGATCCGCACTTTGTTCGCGTGTGTATCACATTCACTTCTGGCCTTGGGTCGTTTCCTTAGTAACCGCTCACATATGGATTACATCGCCGCTCTGAAGGTCCCACAGCGTTATGCACAGCTTTACAGGTAAGTGACGTCATATACTACTAGTTTAACATAGTGATCATTAATGTTGTATGTATGTATGTATGTATGTATGTATGTATGTATACACCTTCTCATTCCTTTTTATAGAAAACATCTGTTAGAGAAGGGTGCTTTAGACCAGCAGTACAGTGTAGAAAAACACTCAGATGGAACAGTGACTCTCCCAGTCTTCCCATCTGCTCTGTGTCACCTGGATCCTCTCACACTGCAGGACAGCTCCTGTGAAATAGTTCAAATACAGGTTGCCATATCGCATAGTCACGTAAAAGATTAAGTTGGTCAGTGTCTCTTCTTGTAGGCTGAGAATCCTATTTGAGTTCATTTTTTTATGGTTAGGCTCCTCCGCTGTCAAGAAAAAGCAAAGCGAAGCCTCATCGAGAGAGAATGATTGAGGTCGTGCAGGAACTGGTGGCTAATAAAGCAGTGAAATGGAGTAAGGAACTTGAAGATGACCTTCCCAGTGGATGGCAACGGCATGGAGATCTGCTTCTGTTTGGTGATGGATGCTTTTCACAAGAAATCTGGAAAAAATTTGGTAAGACAGCTTCTACTTCGCGACAGTTTCTCTTAACTTTATTATTCTTGTATATCTTTTCATGTGACAACACTGAAGAAATGACACTTTGCTACAATGTGAGTGTACAGTGAGTGTGCAGCTTGTGTAACAGTGTAAATTTGCTGTCCCCTCAAAATAACTCAACACACAGCCATTAATGTACTGCTGGCAACAAAAGTGAGTGCACCCCTTAGTGAAAATGTCCAAATTGGGCTCAAAGTGTCAATATTTTTTGTGGCCACCATTATTTTCCAGCACTGCCTTAACCCTCTTGGGCATGGAGTTCACCAGAGCTTCACAGGTTGCCACTGGAGTTCTTTTCCACTCCTCCATGACGACATCACAGAGCTGATGGATGTTAGAGACCTTGTGCTCCTCCACCTTCCGTTTGAGGATGCCCCACAGATGCTCAATAGGGTTTAGTCCATCACCTTCACCGTCAGCTACTTTAGCAAGGCAGTGGTCGTCTTGGAGGTGTGTTTGGGGCCGTTATCATGCTGGAATACTGCCCTGCGGCCCAGTCGCTGAAGGGAGGGGATCATACTCTGCTTCAGTATGTCACAGTACATGTTGTCATTCATGGTTCCCTCAATGAACTGTAGCTCCCCAGTGCCGGCAGCACTCATGCAGCCCCAGACCATGGCACTCCCACTACCATGCTTGACTGTAGGCAAGACACACTTGTCTTTGTACTCCTCACCTGGTTGCCGCCACACATGCTTGACACCATCTGAACCAAATAAATTTATCTTTGTCTCATCAGACGACAGGACATGGTTCCAGTAATCCATGTCCTTAGTCTGCTTGTCTCCAGCAAACTGTTTGCGGGCTTTCTTGTGCATCATGTTTATGAGGCTTCCTTCTGGGACGACAGCCATGCAGACCAATTTGATGCAGTGTGCGGCGTATGGTCTGAGCACTGACAGGCTGACCCCCCACCCCTTCAACCTCTGCAGCAATGCTGGCAGCACTCATACGTCTATTTCCCAAAGACAACCTCTGGATATGACGCTGAGCATGTGCACTCAACTTCTTTGGTCGACCATGGCGAGGCCTGTTCTGAGTGGAACCTGTCCTGTTAAACCACTGTATGGTCCTGGCCACCATGCTGCAGCTCAGTGTCAGCGTCTTGGCAATCTTCTTATAGCCTAGGCCATCTTTATGTAGAGCAACAAGACTTTTTCACATCCTCAGAGAGTTCTTTGCCATGAGGTGCCATGTTGAACTTCCAGTGACCAGTATGCGGGAATGCGAGAGCGATGACACCAAATTTAACACACCTGCTCCCCATTCACACCTGAGACCTTGTAACACTAACAAGTCACATGACACCGGGGAGGGAAAATGGCTAATTGGGCCCAGTTTTTACATTTTCACTTAGGGGTGTACTCACTTTTGTTGCCATCGGTTTAGACATTAATGGCTGTGTGTTGAGTTATTTTGAGGGGACAGCAAATTTACGCAGTTACACAAGCTGTACACTCACTATTTTACATTGTAGCAAAGTGTCATTTCTTCAGTGTTGTCACATGAAAAGATATAATCAAATATTTACAAAAATGTGAGGGGTGTACTTACTTTTGTGAGATACTGTGTGTGTATATGTGTGTATGTATGTGTGTGTGTATATATATATATATATATATATATATATATATATATATATATATTTATTTATTTATTTATTTATTTATATAATATATATATATATATATATATATATATATATATATTTATTTATTTATTTATATAATATATTACACTCACTCGCTCACTCTCTCACTACTGGTCAAAGGATTAGACACACTCATACTTTATTTATTTTTTTCCCCACATTTTAGAACAATAATAAAGTCATCAAAACTCTGGAATAACACAAATGGAACTATGGGAATTATGTTGTGATAAAAAAAAATTCAAAACAAATCAAAATATTTTAGTATTTTAGCATCTCCAACATAGACACCATTTTGCCTAGAATTTCCAGAAATATATTCTTGCCATTTTCTCAACCGATTTCTTGAGGAATCCCCCTGAGATGCTTTTTAAACAGTATTAAATTTCTTCCCACCTATGCTGGACACTTATCATCCATTTAAAAAATATATATTTTTTGTAAATAAAATGTTAGCTTTATAATGAAAGAAATGAATATGTTGGCACAATTATATTTTTGTTTACAACACCGATTTCAAACATTTAATCATACACCTTCAGATCAAAAGGTTTTTATGATCATGAGAGACATTTGTCAAGTGTCTCCAAACGTTTGACTGGTAGTGTGTTTGTTTATATATATATATATATATATATATATATATATATATATATATATATATATATATATATATATATAATTTTCAAATAGCATTTAAGAATGTTTTTGACAAAAGAAGACTGTATTGAAATCATTCTCATGGCTGGATCGGGAAGCTGTCGCAAGGTTGCGATGGATTTTAACAGGAAATATGGCAAGCACACCACACACACACACACACACACACTGTTACCAAACTTATTAACAAATGTAAAATGTCCACGAACATCCACTGAGACATCCAAGGCACAACCAATTCATGAAAAGTCTTTTCATAACTAGGTTTATTATTCTGTTTATCTTTGAAGAATCAACACACTGCTTTTGCAATTGCAGGTTTTTATTAAAAAAATGTAGTAGTCAACAAAAAGAAAAAGAATAAATGTTCAGAACCTGGTTGCATAAGTGTGCCCACACTTTATGTAATACTTTGTTAAAGTACCTTTTGCTTGTAATACAGCACTCAATACAACCACTTACTGTACTTGTGAAGGAATCTACTGTGCACAGCCATCTTCAAGTCATTCCGCAGGTTTTCAGTAGGATTTACATCTCAGCTGTGACCGGGCCATTACAAAATGTTGATCATCTTCTTCCAAAGCCATTCTTTGTTGACTTGGATTTGTGCTTTGGATTGTTATTGTGCTGGAAGGCTATCCTTGATTCCCTCTATCTTGATTAGAGCCCCACTCCCAACTGAAGAGAACCACCACCATGGTTATGGTGTTCTTTGGGTGATGAGCTGTCTTTATTTATTTTTTATATCTCATCAGTCCATCACATATTTTGCCACAAAGTTTCGGGTGAATGTGCGTAGGTAATTTATTTTCCTCGTGAGAAAGGGCTTCCATTTTGCCACGCCTACCCCATAGCCATGTGAAGAATGCAAGAGATTGTCACATGCAGGGAGTGACCAGTACTTGCCAGATATTTCTGCATCTGCTTTAATGTTTAATGTGTAGGTCTCTGATAAGTTTTCTTCTTGTCCTTTTGTCAATTTTGGAGGACGTCCTGTTCTTGGTAATATCATTATGGTCCCTCATTTTCATCCACTTGTTGATGATAGCCTTCACAATGGTTCCATGATGCGTCTAATATTTTGGAAAGTCTTTTGTACCCCTCTTCTGATCAATATATTTCAACAGTGAGATCCTGTACATGCTTTGTGAGCTCTTTGTTGACCATGGCTTCAACAGTCAGATGAAACCAATAAGATGCCAAGAAAATCCTACAGGAACAGCTGATCATTATTTGGGATTAGTCAGAATCACTTCATTGATGATCTGATAATTACTTTTGTACGTGATTTTGAAAACCCCCAATGTTAACAGGGGTGTGTAGACTTTTTATATCCAATGTATTAATTCTGATTTGGCATGAACTATCCTGAACATCCAGAGTTAAGTATAATGTGTGCACAAGTCACATCATTAAGTGTGTAGTAAAATTCCAATTAGCATGCACTCATGTTTGTACATTATCATACCACAGCTTATATATGCAACATACAGACATTTCTTCAGTTCTTCTAATTCTTGTGCTCAACAGTGTCCAGCTCCACCCATCTTAAACACAACCTTGCTCGCTGTCCTTCTTTTGCTGTATTTCATTGCCATAAAATCACTACCCTCAGCAGACATCCTGTGATTAAAGACAATAAGTCATTAAGATGCGTCCTGAGCTTGATGAGTATTGTTTTATATAAAAACTTCCAGTCTATTAAATAGGTTGCCTTTAGATATCAGATATTTTTACTGTACATAATATTTGTGCTGCCATATTAGGATAATATGGTTTAGCTTTTGTCTTGCTAGTGTTTCAGTGTACTGTTTGCTACAGTTTTTAACTTAATCCCTCTGTCAGTCCTGGAAAACATAGTACTATTAGTATATCTTTACACAAATGCAGCATCTAATGCTAAAACCCTGTAATTCCTTTTATAAGTAGTTTTTATTTGTCATTCTTCTACTATAGTCCTCAATTCCCAGTGGAATTTTGGGGATTTTCAAGATGTGTTTATTGTCATTTCCATCATAGGTGAATTGCTCATGGATGTAAACAGTGCTGCAAAGAGTGCAATAAAATGGAATAGTTTATCAAAATCAAAATGCAATCTTTTGAGTCTGATACTCATAAAATATCTACACAAATAAAGAGAAGGTATTACATTGTCAAACAGAACAAATGTTGCAAATGGATGGTGTTAACATTGCACATAGCCCCCAGCTATCAAATTAATTAAATATTTTACTATATGTAAACATTTTAAGAGATGTCAATACAGTGCCCTTCACTAATATTGGCACCCTTGGTAAATATGAGCAAAGAAGGCTGTGAAAAATTGTCTTTATTGTTTAACATTTTGATCTTTTGTTTAAAAGCACTGAGTCTTCTCCTATAATTCCTGATAAGTTGGAGAATACATGGTAAGGGATCTGAGACCATTCCTCCATACAGAATCTCTCCAGATCCTTCAAATTTCAAGGGCCATGCTGGTGGACTCTCCTCTTCAGTTCACCCCACAGGTTTTCTATGGGGTTCAACTTTGACTTTGTGGTCAGTAAACCATTATTGTGTTGATATTGATGTATGTTTTGGATCATTGTCCTGCTGGAAGATCCAACCACAGCCGATTTGAAGCTTTCTTCAAAGAAACGGTCAGGTTTTCATTTAATATCTGTTTATGGTTGTTAGAGTCCATGATGCCATGTATCCTAACAAAATGTCCAGGTCCTCTGGCAGAAAAACAACCCCAAAACATTAAAGAGCCACCACCAGCTGTGATCCTTGGAGATTTTTTGGCCACTCGAACCGTCCTCTTCACAGTGTGTTGAGACAATATAGACACACGTGCAATTCCAGGTTGATTCATAACATTTCCAGTTGACTGGAACTTCTTAATTATTGCTCTGATGGTAGAAATGGGCATTTTCAATGCTTGTGCTATTTTTTTTATAGACATTGCTACACATCACAGCTATATTCCTTGGTCTTACCCATTGTTATGAATGACTAAGGGAATTTGGCCTATGTGTTACCTCATATTTATACCCCTGTGAAACAGGGAGTCATGGTTGAACAATTTCCTGTTCTTAGTCACCAGGTGTACGAAAAAATGTAATATCAGTGGGAATATACTTCAAATATATTTTTCTCATATGAATTTATAGTGGTGCCAATAATTGTTGCACACCTATATTTAACAAAGATATTTTTGGATAAACCTGTCTTGTGTTTACAATTGTTTATCCATGAGAGCAGAGTATTTTTGTGAATATTTTGAACAAAAGATTAAACAATAAGACAATTTTCAATTTTTCTTTGCTCAAACAGGTAAATATATCAAGGGTGCCAATATTAGTGGAAAGCACGGTATATGAAAGAGAGAATGCATGTTATTGCCTATTTGGAATGTCTGTGGGGCTGTTCATTCAGGTTGTGATGCTCTTGGGTCTTCTATAGTACCCTGTGTCCAGTTACTTAGCTGTCAAAATCTCTACTGTAGTGATGCTTTGGGTTAGTTTGACTATTCTGTGAAGGGACAGTTTGTGCTCAGTGGTCACCCAGTAGAAGTTAGTGAGTACTCTTCTGTAGGTAGCATTTAAGGCACTTAAAGAAAATAGAAACGCTGCTGTGCTTTCTTCACAATTTCACTGGTGTTTGTTGTCCATCTCAGATTATTAGGGATCTGTAGACTCAGGAATGTAACATTTAAAATGTCAGAAAATCCTGAATCCAGCTGCTTATGGAGTTTGGCAGTAACATATATGAGCATCAAGCTCCTGGTTTTGTAGCATCCCACAATGGATTTTTGGATGTTATGGATGTAGTGACTCCACAGAAAAGTAAAGATTTCTACAGTTACTGTTCAGTTTACTCAGTTTATCACCTATGTCACAACTGCATACCCATTAACTTCTCTCTTCAGCTTGTCTCTCACAATTCTGACAATGTATCTTGGTTAGGCTACAATTTTGTAATTTCTGCTTTCCATGATTACTGGGTTTACGAGTGAAGTAATTACTGAATCTTGTCATGTAAGCATAGCTAACCATGACTGCTGGAGTACCATGCCTACCATGGTACTCTAGTAAAAAATAGGCAATTTACACCTGCTAGCTGGTAGAAAAGTATTTGGACGTTTAGAAGATACAGTATTCATCACAAGTTCACACATGGCAGTACTTTCCTTTCTGCTTTTTTTCTCTCTGCACTTTTATTCCTGGCAATTCGATTGTATGTCTCTTATCTAAGTTATACGCCCCAGGCTTGATCACTTCATGTAAGTGTTCTTGCTAAAAAGAAAAACTGTCCCCACACAGTATGGGCTGGTTTTATATTCAAACAGTTGAACTAATAACCATATTGTTAGTGTTCTTACTTGTCAGTTCCGCTATCTTGGATATGTTGATATCCATATGTGTAGTGATGTACAGTATTCTGGTCAGAAAATCTTTATTATGGGTAAATGCGCAGCAGCATTGGGCTGATAGGAGCCATTAAGTCAGTACCTTTGACTGAAGTGTAACACACGCTTCCTTAATATTTTTAAAGAAAATTTTATAATCTGAATTTGTTTGTTAATTCCTCCAGGCTCTGAGTTGTGGTTGGCTGTTGCCCAAGTTCTGGGAGTGAAGCGTCTAGCACAAATAAAACAGATTTCCCAGGATGGGTGGCGAACACCAGTGGTAACAATGCTATTAGGAGACAACAGCTACGTAACTCACGTTGATAACCACATCAGGTAAAAACTTACAGAAAAGTGTGAATAATGTGTAATATAAAATAAAGTAGAGTAAGGTGTATCTTCAGCCTTTTGAACTTCCAGGTATGAATTTGATGTCACCAAGTGCATGTTCTCCTTCGGAAACATCACAGAGAAACTGCGAATATCCTCCTTTGACTGCACTGGTGAGACAGTGGTTGACCTGTATGCAGGTATGTGCTACACACTTGTTTGGCCCTGTCAATCAAAGCAACACTTTCATTGTGAGTTTAACTGCAGATTTTACTTCACTGTCAGGAATTGGCTACTTCACCCTGCCGTATCTGGTCCATGCTGGTGCTGCCCATGTGCATGCATGTGAATGGAACCCAGATGCAGTTTCAGCACTGCAAAGGAACTTGCATATTAATAAAGTAGCCCATCGCTGCACTGTGCATCAAGGAGACAACAAACAAGTGAGAATGAATCTTTCCACATTTGCTTCCAAATGTACTTTTATATCTGGCAAGTGCATTATGTGGTTACTTTCATGGACAGAATCTTTAGAGAAAATATTCTTTCAGCTAGTTGTTGTTATTTTATAATATCAGAAGATGAAAGAAAAGATGCATTTCTAATATTCTGAGATACTGGATTTTTGATTAAAACAAAAAAGGCTTTCAATATTTCACTTTATGTGTAATGAGTCTAGAATATATTCAAGTTCCACTTTTTGAATTAAATTACGGAAAAAAAATTACCATCGGGGTTATACCCCTACTCTTTACGAGAAGTCTCCTGGGATTTTTAATGACCACAGAGAGCCAGGACCTCGGTTTAACATCTCATCCGAAAGATGGTGGACCCCAGGAGGTCTCCCATCCAGGTGCTGTCTAGGCTCAACCCTGCTTCACTTCAGTGGGAAACCAGGTGTGAAGTGCAGGAAGATATGGCTCTGGCATGTGGGTACACGGGGTACAAGTCAGGGGAGACCCTGGACAGGGTGCCAATGCATCACATGGCACAACCGCATGTGCCCATTCACACCCTATGGACAATTTAAACATGTCAAAAAGCCTACAGTGCATGTCTTTGGACTGGGAGAGGAAACCGGAATACCCAGAGAAAACCGCTGTAGCACGGGGAGAACATGCAAACTTCACACACACACACACACACAGGATGGAGGCAGGAATCGAACCTACAAACCTGAAGGTGTGAGGCAAACGTGCTAACCACAGTCACCGTGCACCCCAAACTGATAAATGTGTGTCGTTTATTTAATAAATACCATTTTTGTCTTTGGCTCTTATACTGTGGTATAAGAGAAGTAAAACACTTTTCTCCACTTTCCTATAAGAATATTTTATTTCTCACTGACTAAAATGGGAACAGCATGCTTCAGTATCTTCAGTAAGTGCTTTATCCCAGTCCCCAGTCAGGATCATTGTAGGTCATGAGCCTATCCTGGGAACCATAAGCAAGAGGCAGAGATACACCATAGATTGGACATCAGTCAATCACAGGGTGCCATGTACACACACATTCAAACATACAGGAAATTGAGTATATCCACACCATCTACCAACAAAGTGTGGGAGGAGAACAGAGAACCTTGAGAAAACCCAGCAGATACACAAACAGTAACCTGAGTTTGGGGTTGAAAAGGTGGCTATGCTACCTGCTACCCCACCAAGCCTCCCAGTAAATGATTAATTTATGTCTAATAATAAGGGGTCCTCAACCTTTTTTTTTTTAACTACTATTGCTTGGCCAGATCTGTTGGTCAGTTTTAATCTTAAAGTGATAACAAAATATTTTTACTGGCAAAGATGATGACATGATGGATTAAAGCAGGGACAACCAAAGTCTGGTACCAGGGCAATATGCGGCCCATGGCTTCTCTATTAGACGGTATGATATAATGTATTCTTTCACTGGACAGTGGCAGCAGACTGTGTCAGCACAGTTCGCTAAAATGCACAAGCCTTTTTATTTCTCTAACTATACCTGCAGATTAATTTGCAGAATTATAGAACCTGGAATTGGACGTGTGTCTATATTGTCTCAATGTACTGTGAAGAGGATGGTCAAAAAATCTCCAAGGATCTCAGCTGGAGAATTGCAGAAGTTAGTTGCATCTTGGGGTCAGAAAGTCTCCAAAACTACAATCCGAAGTCACCTATGTCTCCACAAGTTTTTTGTAAGGGTTTCAAGAAAAAAGCCTCTACTCTCATCCAAAAATGTCTTAAATTTGCCAGACACTACTGGAACTTCAAATGGGATCTATGGTTGGATGAAACCAAAATAGAGCTTTTTTGGCAATGAACACCAGAGGTGGTTTTGGCACACACAAAGTGGTAACCATATGGAAAAGTACCTCATGCACACGATATAAATATTGTGGTGGCAACCTCATCAGGCACTACAAGAGAGGACTCAAAGCTGTTAACTTGGCAAAGGGAGGTAACACAAGGTATTGGCTAAAAGGGTACCAATAATTGTTGCACACCTATTTTTAGCAAAGGTTTTTTTTTATTTTTATAAATCTGTTTTGTTTGTAATTATTTGATATCCATGAGGGCAGAGTATTTTTGTGAATTTGTTTAACAAAAGGTTAAACAATAATGATATTTTTTCACAGCCTTCTTTGATCATATATTTATTAAGGGTATATTAGCCAATATTAGTGGAGGTCACTGAAATTATCATCATCATTATGCAGAGTTCTGCTCCATTTTCCATTTACACAAACCAGCTAATAAACAGGATATCATTTGTCTTACAGCATCTTGGCAGAATTAAATAGCAGGTTATTAAATTAAATGGTACTGAATAATTCTAAATATAACATACCATTAGCTGAATTGCCAAACATGAAATCATATTGAGCTAAATTAAACAAAGTTAGGATAATTTATTTTGTAGAGGCTAATGTAGCATGTCCTCAGGCACATAAGGCCAACAACAGAGAGTGCAGAATTACATTATGTTCAGTATTTCTGATAAATGCATTATTCAACATCGACATATGATCTGAATTAAATGCTTTCTGCACACTCTCCCTAGCTGTCCCTGAATGACCTAGCCGACCGAGTGAATCTAGGCCTGATACCAAGCTCTGAAGAGGGCTGGCCTGTGGCATGCCATGTCCTGCGGAGAGACACTGGTGGAATCTTGCATATCCACAGCAACGTCACCACACCAATTCAGCATCAGAGTCTTCAGCCATCCTCCAATTCACTGAATGAGGAAGAGAGATCTGTAAATGGAACTGTAAAAATTTCTAGAGACAGAGAAGTGTGGCACAACTGGGCCAAAAACACAGCGGGCCACATCGTCAAACTTCTGAGAGACATCACCAGAGCTGAGTGGAGGACCAGCATTAAGCATATAGAGCATGTGAAGTCCTATGCACCGCACATAAATCATATAGTATTGGATCTGGAGTGTAGACCAGTCAAATAAGTTGACTGACAGACTTTTTGTATGCGGCTTTTTTTTTTTTAATGAAACAGAATAAAATGTTCAGACTTTGCTTGGACCATGTACATCAGAATGAAAGTTAGTCACCAATAATAATAAACAAATCATTACTGTGGCTGTCTGTCCTGTAGTATTCATTTGAATTTTCCATTGAGCAGTGAAATAACAAGCTATTGTTTGTGTGTGTGTGTGTGTGTGTGTGTGTGTGTGTGTGTGTGTGTGTGTGTGTTGGCATTTGTGTGTGTGTGTGTATTTTATAGTTTACTACTTGTTTAAATAGAATGCAGCCTGTTCACTCTGTTACGCATTGAGGTGTGTGAAAACTGTAATGACAGTAGATACCTAAGAAACAGTGTAACGTGTGTTTTATGTTTACTTTAGTCATGGGTTAGAGTACTTAATCAGATGCTTGTCTGAACACCTATAGGACATGGATGTGTTGATATGTGGGTGAAACTCTGAGCTGCACCTGCTCATTCTGCGGAAATGAGAGAGAGACTCTCACACTCTCTCTCTCTCTCTCTGTGTGTGTGTGTGTGTGTTAGGAATTTTTCCCATCTTCCGGCATTGTTCAGGCTGAGTGTGAGTGCGTAAGGAAGCGGCAGTACATAAAAACTTCAGCAAACGTCGGTAAGTTAAACTCTTAAAATAGTGTTTTTGAAACGTAGCATCACACGCATTAGTTGCTTCATTTATAGAAGACGGCTAACGTTTTTATTCTCCAGGAGTGTGATTACAACTGACCAGTGTAGATTGCAGTGTGTGTGTGTGTGTGTGTTGCGCTTTCCTCTTCTTAGATCATGAGAGTATTAGTGGACACTAGTGTAGAAATACAAATGGATAGACTGAACACAAGTTCGAGAATTTGGACGTCCGTGTATTTACATGTCTTTTATATATGTGCTTTCTTTCTGTGTGACGTGTGTTTGGTGGTGGTGTTTTAACACTCATTAATAAGTTCACCTTAAATCAGCTGGTTTAGGTTTAGGGGTTGTAACTTGGCCTACTTAACATTCCCACAAGATTGAAAGCTTCATCACTGCCCTTAGCAATGTCTCGAGTCTTCCTGGTGGACTGTTTACTTCTCAGCACTTCTCACCTTTCCACAAGTGTTTAAACAATGAGGGAAAACATTGGCATTAAGTGTTATTGGATATGTGCTCGTGCCACAAACCAGTTCCTATTCATTCTTTTAACGGCTAGTGGTTTGTTTTCCTCAGAGTTTTGTTACTGCAGAGTGTTTGGTTGAGTGGCGCCAGTGATTATTAACCACCCAAAGCGACATAATTAAATAAATGTTAACCAGAGAACTCCACCCGAAGTTGTCTTTAAAGGGTGGGAACGCTGGGATGTTTGCTTTTCCTTTTCTCGTTGCTCTGCCTGATATAATTTGTGTTATAGATTTGTGTTGCTGCATGTTCATATGCTAAGCAGCACAAAGTTCTGGATATTTACTCATGGAGTGTTTGTCGGAACCAGTGGAGGTCTGAGCCCGTTCCCATGCTCCTAGTCCTGGCTGTGTCCCTGTGTTATACTGCCTGTGAGAACATGGTGACTTTTAACCCATTTGACATTTACAACCACAATATGTAAATGTCCCGTGAGTTTGCCAACCAAATTTAAGTTTGTAGCCAAAACATAAATGGACACAATACTTTTTTTTTTTTTTTTTTTTTTAAACTCTTCAAAGAGGGACTGAAAACAGAAACACTTCCTCTACTTGTCAGTTCTTCTCCGTGTCCAGGTTTCTGCCCTTTTTCCAAACATCATATGCGCCTCCACTATTTGTATAATCAGAGATGCACATGCGCACTCAGTCACACTGCTCGTGCAAACTGGCGCGTCATTTCTGTTGACTTTAGCGATATTTTGTTGACTTTAGAAATTAGTACCAAACAAATATTTTTCACCACACTGTAAATTTAACAGTTTCTAAATCTGCTTTTTTTAAAAAGTTGAAATAATAGATTCAACTTTAGCCTAACCCACAGGTGTTGCAGTATCATTAACTGTTGGCCTTAGAAGCATTACATATTAAATAGATATTAGATAGATATTTGTTAAACCTCATTTTCATTGCAATTGGTGTGCTGGTGCATTTCTGTTGAGCGACTCTTTCCATACACAGCCTCTCTTTATTCTGCACTTCTGGGAAGGAATATGGTGGTAAGGCACCATTAGTACGTTCTCTGGGCCCCAGCTTTCCTCCCATAGGCTACACAGGGAAAAGTGAAGTCCAAGCTTTCTTACATTTACATTTATTCATTCAGCAGACGCTTTTATCCAAAGTAACTTACAAATGAAGAAATACAAGCAAAGTGATATGTCAAGTGGAGAACAATACAAGTAGTGCTACCATACAAGATCTTTAATTAAGTTCATTATTATAGCTCAGAAAACAAAGCTCATTACACAAAGTTTGTCTGTTATGTTCTACCTTGATTATTTCCATGCATTTCATACCACCAGGATTACATCAGTATTTACAAGCAGAAAAACATCTTATGCCAGTTTTTGTATAAATATTGAATGCAAGATAAGTAGGCCACAGAACATTTATAATATTAAACGTTATAATATTAATCGGACCTGCCAGATCCGTTCGGATGCCCTGCCTCTGGATGGAGCTCTCATCTACTCCAATTCCAGATGGACACACTCACTGTGGTTGCTGGGACTACGGTTGCTTCTAAGGCCAAACATACTTCATATTAAACCATAATGAACTTTCCTTTACACTATCCATCGTTACCCAAATGAGGATGGGTTCCCTTCTGAGTCCGGTTCCTCTCAAGGTTTCTTCCTCTTAACATCTTAAGGAGTTTTTCCTTCCCACCGTTGCTACCGGCTTGCTCAATTGGGATAAATTCACACAATTAAATCTGTATACCATGTTTATACGCTTCTGTAAATCTGCTTTGAGACAGTGTCCATTGTAAAAAGCACTATACAAATAAAATTTTATTGAATTTAATTAAACATCGACCCTTCTTGTGCTGCTGCAGCCACTAGTTGTTGTTGTTGTTGTTGTTGTTTTTAAATCACAAAGCATCTTGTTCTTCACTGCAAGCATTAATACACATTTTTGGGGATAGAATGATGAAAGCTTTGAAAGTTTGCTGTGAATGCTTCTGTGATCCTGACTCAGGGTTGAATCTGGGGTTGAGTCTAAGCATTGTTCTTTCCTTTTTTCTGTCTGTCTGTCTGTCCTTTGGGAAAACTGATTAAACAGTTCTGATTGTTGTTGCGTTAACAGGACACTTGCACAGGTTTAGATGGTGCAAGCTATGGAGACCATCAACATGTCCTTCTTGACAGACTCTGAGAGGGAACTGATCTTAGGGGTGCTGAATCGGGATGAAGAGCTGAGACGGTTAGAGGAACAGCGGGTGAAGTGAGTGTTGAATCTTCACTACAGTGTCTTATGCAAGAGGCTCCTGTTCTCAGGAATCTCAAGCCCTGTACATCTCTGTGCTTTTATTAATCTAGCACAACTATAGCTATGTGTACTGAAATGTGCAGATGTATTTGCACACTTGCGTACATGTGAAAAAAGAATGAATAGTATGTTTTTCTTACACACTTGCACCTTCCAATTAATTTTCCTTCAACTAATTCAAATCTGTACATGTGTAAACTATAACTAGAAATTATTATTTAATTGTGCTGCCGTGAATAATAGTGGTAAATGAAATGCGAATGTGACTGAAATATAGGCTCAGAAATATACAGTCGCAAAAAAAAGCAAAGAGATTTGTGTATTACTGTGCAACAATCTGTTTGTAAATATCATTTTACAACTTAAATATTTTCAACCCTTTTTTTAAAGCAATTTAGTTAATTATGTTGGTTTCTCATTAGGGCTTCAACTCATGATTATTCTCATAACCGATTAGTTGGCAGATTATTTTTCGATTAATCGGATGGGGAGGGACAAACTTCCAGTACCTTTTTTTTTTTTTTTTTTTTTTTTTTTTTCCATTTATTTAAAACAAAATCCACAAACTGAGTGTTACGAATATGAACTTCAGACTAAAACTTTACACAACTGTTTGTCCAATTATATAAGACTGAAAAGAACCCAATACACACAGACACTATATATTATTCATTTAGGACTGTAGTTTAAGTCTTTTTTGCAACTATAAAAAGTAATACATAAACACATTTTATATATATATATATATATATATATATATATATATATATATATATATATATATATATATTAATATATGAAATTAATATTTATACGTTACTTCTTATGGATTCACAAGAAGCACAGAATTCTACAGTCCTGGTTGATTGGTAGAACCTGTCATTCCCCAGGGATTGGTTCAAATACCATTAGTACAAATACCAGGTTCAATTACATTTTATTGTTGGTGTGACATTTAATTTGACTCTCTGAATTATCTTTTGTTTATTTTATCCATCAGTGCGACACTTGAACTTGTCTACCACTCATAGGTTTTTGCAAATTATCATTTCATTTGTAAATGAAAATTTTAAATAAATCCATCAATGAACGATCATCAGCTCAGCTAACGTGATATTTGTGAATGCACACGAATAACCAAATTAATTAATTTTAAAACATCTCCTTTGAATATATTTTGATACATTTAACAAAAAAAAATTATTTTAAAAACTTTCCTACCGACCCCCTGCAATTACAGCACTGACCACTAGGGGTCCGCTGAAACGCTGCACTAGAGAGTAGAGTACACAGTACGTAGTGTAAGTGTATAGTACATCATTTGGGACACAACTTTAGTATTTACTCTCCGAACCATGTTTGCGGAACAGAAGTAAGGTAGTGAGTAAATGTACCCTGTGCCATTTTAATCGATAATGAGATTTTTTGACAACGAATTTCATAATTGTTTATTATCGATTTTATCGATTAGTTGTTGCAGCTCTATTTCTCATTGATTCTTTCCACTGTGTATATTGTAATAAAGTTACATTTTGGTTAGGTTAGGCAAAACTCAAACCATTCCAGTCCTGAGCAGATAAATAAAATTTTTAGAAAGGGTACTGACTGTAGAGTAGTAGACATAACTCTAAAATATATGTATATTTTTTTAAATACTACTTTTGAACTATAGGAGACTGAAAGCAGAGTTGTTGGACATCAGGAGAAAGGGAGCAAAGCGCAGCAATGGCAATTACAGTGAGCACAGCTGTGGACGCTGTCAGGAGCCCCTAGGCCGTCTAGCTGCCAACACTAACCAGTGCCCAGTGTGCAAACACAAAGTGTGCCGAAACTGTCGTACTGTCCGAGCCAATGGGTTCTGGCTGTGCAGTGTGTGTGCCAAAGAGGCGTGAGTATAAACACACATGATCTCAGAGCCATTGTGGACTGGAAAATTATGCCCTTTGTTTTAATGAAACAACATGTTAATGGTTAATAGAAGTACTTTTTTGGTGCTCCTTCCAGGGACATAAAGAAGTCTACAGGTGACTGGTTCTATGATCAGAGGGTTAACCGTTTTTCCACAGCTCCTGGACATGATCTAGTACGAGCCTCAATCAGGAAGCGACCTCCAAGTAAGTGCAGGAAACAGATATCAGACAACAGTGTGTGCTTTCACTATTCTAGAGACAGCATGAAAAAGAGAAATAACATGTTATGAACTGTAACATTTAACATTAATTGTAATATATAATCTTGACAGAAACCCTGTTCAGTGGTTAGTGGAAAAGCAGACACAATATATTAAATAAGAAACAACAGTCTAAGTCTAATAGCCTCTTCTTGAAATTGGCATTGTGCCATCCCAGCAAAGAAGCGTGAAACCACAGGGGAGGTTCTGTTGAACAGTCCAGATTTGAACTCCAGCCAAACTTTACCAGTACCACGGCCCAGACTGAAGGATCTTGCTCTAGGAAACAAAAGGTAAGTCCATCAGGTGAAAACTGGGGGCAAGATTTCAATATATATGACAGGATTATTAAATAATAGTGGCTAAAAACAGAAAGCTTCAAGACATGGTCATTATTTAGTTACTTAAGTTTAGTTAGTAAAGAATATGGAGGTCAAAATCTGCTGGAGGATGAAAAATCGCCAAAACAAACAAATGAAGTTAATATCAACAATGATGTTTGTTCACTTGAAATGTCCAAAAGGTGTTTTTAAATGTTCTTAATTTTTAAATACCTTAATTTTTACCCTTTAGTATAGGGATGTTCAGTCCTACCCCCAAACAGCTGGTGTGGCTGCAGGTTTTCATTTCATCAGGAGTCACACCTGATTCCACCTGTTTAATCAGTTGTCCTCCAGCTTGGTTGGTATGAAAACCTGCACTGAGCCACACTGGCTCAGTGCAGGTAGGATTTGGCACTACTTCTGTAGTACATTCAGACCTAATATTACTTGTATTTTTTAATGAATCTAGAAAAATTCACAAGACCCAACCATACTCTTTAAAAAAAATTTAAAAAAAAAAGAAAGAAAGAAATGTAATTGTGGGTAAATAAATTAGTTTAGCATTTACATAATAGTGTACTGCATATATTATATATATATATATATATATATATATATATATATATATATATATATATATATATATATATATATATATATATATATATATATATATATATAATTATTGCCACCTTTCATGAATAACAGTCAACAAATGGAAATTTAGGACATAAATGTGGATTCTACACATTTTAAACAGTTGTTCTCAAATTAGTGTATTTGTCCTGAAAAACACTTGTCAGCACATCATTAATACTATGGGAGATATTTGTATTGCATCAGAGATGCCTTTATGCATCCATTATTCTGGATGTAGCTTTGGGCAGGAGGTGAGGTCTTCAGGTGGTGCCCAACCTTCTCAGAGTGTTTCGACCGTTAACCACAACACACTCCAGTCAGCAGTGGTGGCCAACTCACTGCCCCTCTCCTCCCAGCTTCCAGCTAGTTTCCTCCCTCTTATGCCAAAGCAAACAGGAGGCTGCTGCTTCTCCCAGCCTGCAAACTGCTGTTTTCCTCTTGTGGCCTCTGACTCCATTAAATTCCACACTGATTGAGTGGGGAATCCTCGACACCCTACCTCCACTGTAAACAGCCATGTTGTCCACCCTCTCTCTATTCTGATACTCCTGGACAAGTTGTTGGTACTTAGTTTTCTTCCTTTCTGCTGCTTCCTCACAGTTCTCCTCCCACGGGACTGTTAGTTCCACCAGGATAACATTCTTCCCCTGTAGAGACCACAAGACAATGTCTGGTCTCAGAGTTGTGGAAAGTACCACCTCTGGGAACAAGAGATTCCTCCCAAGGTCGATCTTCATCTCCCATCCCTGGGTTGACTGTAGCAGGTTTTGGTTGGCTTTGTCCTGAATAGCTGGCCTCTGACCCTCTTTTACAAAGGTGATGGTGTTCAGTGATTTTGTTTTGGCTGGGTGTTATTTCCGCCTTTCCTACTCCAAGATGTCTGCAGGTGTTGTCAACACCTTGTCATGGTGCCACCGATACCTTCCCTGGGTCAGAGCTGTTTTGCACAACTGATAAAATATGTGCCACGGTCCCTTTAACTCCACATAACTTGCAGAGGGGATCCTCACTCTTCTCCCACCTGTGCAAGTTGACTGGGGTGGGGAGTGTATCATACACTGCTCTAATCAAAAATGACATTTGAAAAGGCTCTAATCGCCACAATTCAGTCCATGTGATGGTTCTCTTAGTGAGGTCCCACCTTGTCCACGCACCTTGGGTACAAAACTCGATGGACTTGGCTCTTCGTTATTTCTCCTCCTGGTTTCAAACCTCATCCTGGATCCAAGTTCTCTTTTCACTAGAAGTGGACTTCAACCACTGTTGGAAATGGGATGTTCCTATGCCTTGTCTTCCAATGCAGGGATTACCGATGAGATGTCTAGAGAATAACAACTCTGACCCTCATACTGTGACATCTAAAAAAGTTAAAGGATATTTACTGAAGTAACTTGGACCACTGCTCCATGCGGAATTTCAAGTGCCTGTATAGGTTTGTGCATGTGGACTGTCCTTTGCAATTTACATTCAAGGGGTCAAATCCAAACTCTAAAATGGCCTTTGCAAAGCACTGATTTGGTTCCTGCAGTGATTCCTGTGCTAATTTGGATGTATATTTGAGATCATTATCTTGTTCCTTCCAGGCTTGTGCTTGGCAGAACTCATGATTTTCTTCTTCACAAGGACCCTGGATCAGTGAATATACAGATATTACAGTGGATATTAATGCTTTTCCTTATATGAAGTTCAGTTTTTTCTGCAAACATGCTGGTGGCATGCATGTCCAAAAAATCTTTCATCTGACTACAACATGTGATTCCAGCTGTAGTTCCAAAGCTGAGACCTGCTATTTTTCCACTTAGTTGATCCCAGGGAGTACTTTTTTTGCTGTCCGTCTAACAACTTGTTATTGAAGTGGCGTATAATAGTCGATTTTGAAACTTTATCGACATCAAGAATCAATTAAACTGTGCAATTTTGGTTCCTTTCTTATCCATTATCTAACTTGCAGAGTAACAACCATCTGTCTGTTCTATGTTGAAAACATTGTTCCCCATGGTGATGGATGGCAAACTGATTTTACCACAGGAGAAGGTAACCACAGTTCCTAGTCTCTTGAGACAATTCCAGAAGGACCAGATGAAAGGTATTGTCTTTAGAAGGACAAAATTTGCCTTTGACAATGATATATTAAAACAACCCCTGTTTTCTGAACAAAAACCATCTCAGTTGAACCGTCATTAAATAAAAATCAGTCTGAAAGGATTGAAAATGAAGATTTAGGAGCATTCTAAGGAAGTTAAAGATCTGGAAATAGAATTTCTTAACTCTGTAATAGGGTGTAAAAATATATACAAGACAGTAGACATCCCAGTAAGCACTGTTGGATCAATAGTGAGGAAGTTGGAGCTGCATCACACCACCCAAACACTGCCTAGACAAGGTTGTCCCTCATAAGCAAGACGGAGAGTGATGAGGGAAGCCACAGTGAGGCCAACAGTCCCTCTAAAGGAGTTACAGAGTACAGTGTCTGAGAGTGGAGTGAAGGTGCACAAGACAACCATTTCAAGAGCTCTGCATAATTGAGGACTGTATGGAAAGGTTGGTAGAACAAAACTATTGCTCAAGGAGAACCATAAGAAAGCACAAGATTGACTCATTGACAATGTGTTGGGGTTTTGTTTTTGTCATGATACCAAGGTCAAGTGCGGTCTGTGGTGCAAACCTAACGCATGGCATAGCTCAATTATCACCAGACCTGTAGTAAAATATGGTGGTTGCAGTATTGTCCTCTGGGGACACTTTGCATCCTCAGAACTTCTTGTCTGAGTTGAAGGGTGAATGAATGGAGCAAAATACAGGGAGATATTACAAGAGAACAAGTCTGCTAATAAATAAATAAATAGGTAGGTAGATGGGTAGAATGAATAAATAAATAAATAAATAAATAAATAAATAAATAAAGCTTGGGAGAAATATCATGTTTCAGCAGGACAGTGGTCCCACATACAAGACCAAAGCATTGCAGGTGTGGATAAAAACAAAAAAGTGAATGTCTCACAATTATAGCCCAGATCTGTATCCCACCTAGAATCCGTTGCAGTGTTTGAAAATTGCTGTTAACAAACATCCAACCAACCTGAAGAACCTGGAGCCAATCTTTCTGGAAAAAATGTGCAAAAATCACTGTGAAACAGTGAAGATCCCATTCCAAAACATGGGAATTAATGTGGAGTTGGTCGCCCCTTTGCGACTGTCACAGACAATCTTTTGTGAAGGCTTTTGGTACACTAGGTTCTGGTATGCCATGTACTATGTGAGGATTTGTGAAGAATTCTTCCACACCAACCATCTCAAACTGTGTTTTTATGGGCCTTGATTTGTACACAGGGGCATTGTCAGAGCCCCTTAGTTTCAATAAAGGGAAATATTAATGTTACAGTGTGCTGTCAACTTTCTGGCAAGAATTTGTGAAAGGCCCACAAATAGATATAATGTTGAGAGATATATGCATACATACAGTACATACAACCCTCTGAAAGTATTGGAATGACAAACCAATTTTTAGTTTTTGCTATACACAAAAGACATTTGGTTTAAAAGAGGAATATGAAGGATAGATCGGAATTTTAGCTTTTATTTCCTATTTACATCTAGATGTGTTGAACAACTTGTAGCATGGCAGACCACCCAATTTTTAGATGAGCAAATATTGCTAGTATTGGAACAAATACTCTTAAATTAAATAACATGTAACATATGGTTACATAACCCTTGCTTGAAATAACTGCATCAAGCTGGTAACCTGCTGACATCAAACTGTTGCATTCTTCTTTTGGGATGCTTTTTCAGGCTTGTGCTGGAGCTTTGTTCAGTTGTTGTTTTTTGTTTTTGGGGGGGGTTTCTCCCCTCAGTCTCCTCTTCAGGAGGTGAAATACATGTTCAATTGGGTTACGGTCTGTTGACTGATTTGAGCAGTCTAAAACTTTCCACTCTTTTCACCTGATGAAGTCCTTTGTTGTATTGGCAGTGTGTCTTGGAAAGTTCCTCCCAATTAGATTGGAGGCATTTCTCTATAAACTGGCAGACAGAATGTTTCTGTAAAGTTCTGAATTCATTATGCTACCATCATGAGTTACCTCATCAATAAATATTAGTGAGCCCATTCCAGAAGCAGCCATGCAAGCCCAAGCTTGTTTTGGCTCATGGATCATCACTTTGGTAGAGGATCATCTTGCTTCCAGAATTTGTGTGGCTCATCTCTGAATTTCTTTGAGAATTCCAATCTGACTTTCCGATTCTTACCTCTGATGAGTGGTTTGCATCTTGTGGTATGGCCTCTATATTTCAGCTCTTGAAGTCTTCTTTGAACAGTGAATCATGATACCTTCACCCCTGCCTTGTGGACGTTGTTTGTGATGTCATTGACTGTTGTTTTGGGGTTTTTCTTCATAGCTCTCAATGTTTTTGTCAACAACTGCTGACCTGCTCCATATCTGGTTGTTAGTACACCAGTGCTTTCTTTCTTTCAGGATATTCCAGGTTGTTTTATTGGCTATGCCTAATGCTCATGCAATGGCTCAGCTTTTCACTACTTTCTCAGCTTCATAATGGCTTGCTTTTCTCCCATAGACAGCTCTCTGATCAAGTTGTTTTATCCTTTTTAACAACAAATGCACTCTTCACAGGTGATGTCCAGGCTTCAAACCAAGAGTAGATATTCAGAGCTATTAATTGTTTAAACAGTCAGTCTAACAGGGCACACCTGTGCAGCAAGAACACCGGTCAGTCACATGTTCCAATATTTTGATGATATATCACTTGAAAAATGTGTGGTTTCAAACAAAAGGTGCCATGTTCTAGGTGTTTAACCCATGTATATGTAAATATCAGGAAATGAACACTGAAATTCTGATGTATCGTGTAATATTCATCTTTTTTCTCAAACCCAAATGTCTTCAGTGCAAAAAGAAAGAAATAAAAAAATACTCGAGTGGATAATTTCAACTGTGTGACGTCAAGGATAAATTTCACCAGTGTTGTATCTGCACTCAGCCCATCCAGTAAGCATCTGCAGCAGAGCAACACAGACTTGGCCGAGAATGCCAGCCTCTGCAGTAGCCGTGCTGACAGCGACTCATTGTCCAGCACGCCGTCGACACAGAGGTGCAGGTTTACTTAACTACTGGACAAGAAAATACTGTATGTTATCTATGAGCACGTTAAACAGAAATTCTTTTGAATTTAGGAACGAGGGAGTGAACAGGTTGAGTGGAACAGATTCCACTGTGTTAAGTATGTCCTCTCCCATTAAAACCCACAGTCCTTCTGGATCCTCTGCAAGCACCGAGACTGTGAGTGGACAAACATGCCTCACTTGTTCCATCCATTCAAGTTAGAACTCCTAGATGGCCACAGCACTGCACTTTAGTGTTTTTTTGTAAGCTAACACTCCTGTCCCCACATCTTAGCTTATTACAAAGTGTAGTGAGGTGGTGGGGTTAGAAAGGGATAAACACTGAAGGGGACATTACTGTGGCCTTCTGAAACCTAATATCACTGCACTGTATTGGCTTCCATCTTACCTCTTTACCTGTATAACTGCTTATGACTTAATCTGTCTTAATCACTCTTTTTACTTTTTAAGTCATCTTTAGTTCATCAAATTAATACATGCCCGGAGTCCTTGAATGATGATGATGGCCTTTTCAAGAAAAGTGTTAGAAGAGTGCACAAAATATCAGGTAATGTATGTCATTCACACACAGATTAAAGACCCATTCAATAGGGGCTGCCTAATTTCAGACCATTAAAACATATCTTATCAGCTACTTTTTTTTTTTTTAATCAATTACAAATTCTCTACTATTTTAAAAGTACTGTTGCTTTAGTAATAACCATAATTAAAGATATTTTCTTGAACTGACCTGATTTTAACTCATAGTTTTCATTACTGGACACTTGGTTGCTTAGTTTCACAGACGGTACCTGGTGACTTCAACTACAAGTATCCTTGGATTATTAAATATAAATCTCAATGTACTAAATTCTAATATCAAATTTATTCAAAGAACTTCTCCAACAAACTCTATGATGCATTGTAGAAAAAGGCAAAATGACTGAAAAAGGGGAAATTTAAATAAAAGAAATAAATTTTACACAGAGCACAACACTTAAACAAAACACACTCAAAAAAAATTCAGGTCTCTTTTTTTTCCCACTTTCACTCCTTCCTGTCAGCTTAGGTGATACAAACATGTCTTCTCTCATGACTTTTAATAGCTTGTGAATGCATTGCTAGTCCCCTTTTTCCTCTCTCCCTTTGGCTCAAAAAAAGATTGGGCTCAGTTCATTTTTATTTCAACTCATTTGTTTGACAGAATAACCCAACCCTTTGGTAAAACACACATGAAGTTAATGCGTGTCTTGTTGGTGATGGACGCGCTCCAGATTAAATATGCCTTGCAGAACCTCTTTCAGACCAAAATACATACTTTTTCTAAAAATAAAGATTCTGTATTAATCATAAACATAAATCATTCTGACATGTTAATTACATAATTAGACATATAAATAAAAGGATATAAATTGGGGATCAAATCTTACACAACTTTCCTTGGGTAAATGATGTACAGCTCCAATAGACCTGTAATTATAAACTTGAATTCACAGTGAATTTAAGATGATCTGTTCTCTGGTTTTGTAGAGTAAAGGGCTGAAAATATTTAGGAACTACTGTTCTGTTTGCTTAGATTTTAAGCCAGTCTCTGTAGTGGACGTACGCTATGATATGACTGAGAACACCGCAGCCTCCATGGGAGACAGAAGCAAGTCAGTTCCAGGTCTAAACATAGTGAGTTTTCCTTTCTGACTGACCTACATGGCAGTCTTTCTCATGGGATGCCTTAAAATTATTGCTTTGCCGTACATGCAGTATTTCAGATGGCATATTTCTGCAGGATGAAGAGGAGGAGGAAGAGGATATTGATAACTTGGTCAGCATTCACAGAAGGACTGTGGGTGAAGGCACCACCAATCTGCGTGGCTCCAGTGTAAAATACCATGTTGTTTATAAAAGAACTTGTTCAATTAATATAAACGCCAGCTCCTGCATGAATGTGTGTTAATTTTTGCAGGGTACGCTGGGCAGCATGATGAGTGTATACAGTGAGGCAGGGGATTACGACATTGTGGACGTCAGTGGGGACATTGTCTTCTCCCTCCACTATGATGAGAGAATGCAGAGTCTCTCAGTTCTGGTCAAAGAGTGCAGAGGTCTAGCTTATGTTGCCAAAAAGAAGTGCAACCCGTAAGTGTTCTCTACTGATAGCGCTGTTGATTTTAACATAGAAGTTTCTTTGTAGCAAGTTAATATGCATTTTATGCTGTTAATCAAATAAATGGGTATAATATGAGCAATTTATGTTTACTAGGATGCACAAAATTATGTTAAAGTAGAAGTACAAACCAGTATCATCACAAGCCAACTATAATTTGGTGGGGGGAATGGGTAGAGGAGATTGGGGGGAGTGAATAAATGTGGTAGCGGGTGGCATTGTTGCCAGGTTGGACAGATTTTCTAAATGGACTGGAGTCATATGTACAGACAGAATTGGATGAGAGAATTAATTGGACAGGATTTTAAAACTTACATGCCAACTCTAAAGGTCAGGTACTTTTGTACAGCAGGACAGTTAACTATAAACATGCTATGCAAAGCTTGATGCAACAGCAGAAGCCTACATCAGGTTCTACTCCTTCTGAAATGATTTTCTGCTCACCACAATTGTAAAGAGTTACTATATGAGTTACTATAAACTTTCAGGCAGCTCAAACCAATCTGGCCATTTTCCTTCGACCTCTCTAATCAACAAGAGGTGTGTGTCTGAGTGTGTGTGTGTGTGTATCGCAGTTCAGCAGTATCAGAAATACTCAAACCACCCTATCTGGCACAAACAGCCATGCCACAGTTAAAATCACAGAGATTACATTTTTTTTCCCCATTCTGATGTTTGATGTGAAGATTAACTGAAGCTCTTGACCTGCTGCCACATGATTGAATAATGACACAAATGAGCAGGTGTACAGGTGTTCCTATTAAAGTGGATGGTGAGTGTATATAACTGTATAGATGTTATTACAATATTGCTATAGTAATTTACAAAAAAAAAAGTACTAAAGGTTTCGAGGTCAGTTCCAAATTAAGCCAGTATAGTACGTAATGCCGAAAGAGGAGATGAAGAAGGAGAAGAATGAAAGACTCTATTTGTGTCACATATACATTACAGCACAGCAAAATCCTTCTCTTCACATATGCTGGTGTCTAGGAAGTTTGGGTGAGAGCACAGGGTCAGCTATGATATGGTGCAGTGATATTACTCTTTTAAGTGAACTATATAATTCTTAAGAATTTTTCAAAAGTTTTTCAATATTTTAGCTATTCACATAAAGACACCGTTATAGTAGTCCAAGTGCAAATGTGAACCACGGTGCAGATTGATTGAGGAAAAGAACAGTTGTGCATGTAGTGAAATTCTGTACTTTTATCCACACACTGATGCTTCCCAGCTGTTTTGTGTCACCCACTGTAGCTATGTCAAAAGTTACCTCCTCCCAGACAAATCTCGTCAGAGCAAGAAGAAAACGGCTATCAAACGTAACACAATCAACCCCAGCTACAATGAGAGATTAAAGGTACTACTTAACTCGTATGTTGCAGTATATTGGTACTTTTTAAGAAAATATATTCCATGATTTATCTTTACAATACAGAAACATTTATATTTTTTGTCCAGTCTGACTTCCTTTTAATGCATATATTCACTCCAATCTCAGTGCAGACTCAAACATAAATACTGATTCTTATGATTGCTTTGTTTTTAATCTACATGAGTACACCATTTATGCTGAAATGTCATTTTCATGAGGCTACAAAGTGTACACCAGCCACTGTGAATTCAGGACCTCACCATTTATTCATCTTCAGTAACTGCTTTATCTTATACGCTCTGCATTAATGTGGATTATTTACCTCTCTTTCTTGTCCTTTTTTTCTAGTATTCAATCAGTCGCTCCCAGCTGATGTCTCGTACTCTCCAGCTCTCAGTGTGGCATCATGACCGTTTTGGGCGCAATGCTTTCCTTGGGGAGGTGGAGATACCAATGGACTGCCATGACATTGACTCAGGCCAAGAGGAGTGTGTGACACTCCAAGGAAAGGTAGTAGAACAAATGTGCAATGTCTAATCCAGTGCAGTTCACTCATGTACATTATACAAGTATTGTATGATTTAACTGTTTTAAATGGTAGTTCTTTCTGTATGCAGGTGGGCAACTCTTTGACACTGTCAGCTTTTTCCCAGTACAAAGGAGAACTTGTGATTTCTCTAAAGTATGTCACTGAGACGAAGGCAGCTGGAGAAAAGCCCCGAGGTGAGGGAACAGTTCCCCAGTTCCTTTAGTCAGAGGTGGCAGTAGTACACACATCCTTGAGTCCTTACTCAAGCAATAGTGCACTTCTCTAAACAAATATTCTGGCAAAAGATCTTAAATATAAAATCCTTGAAAGAAACCAGATTCAAAAGGGAACCCATCCACTTCTGGGTGACACTGGATAGTGAGATTGTAATGTGGATATATAAAGTATACACACCAATGTTAAAATTGCAGGTTTTTGCGATTTAAAAAAAGTAATAAAGCCAAGATAAATTATGGCAGAACCTCACTGTGAAATTTCAATTAAAGTTTTCCACTTTAATTTTAAGAATTATTGATTTTATGGGAAACAATGAAAAATTTAAAGTGTACAGTAACTTGGTTGCATAAGTGTGCATACCGCTAAACTAATATTTAGTTGCAGCACCTTTCTATTTTACCACGGCATTCAGTCTTTTTGAGTCAATCAGTCTGGCATGTCTTGACTTAGCAATATTTTGCCATTCTTCCTTACAAAAGCATTGTAAAGTCGCATCTCCTGTGCACAGCCCTCTTCAGGTCACCCCACAGATTTTCTATTGGATTTAGATCTGGACTCCAAAACCTTGTTTTGGTTAAACCATTCTTCTGTTGATTTTGAGGTGTGCTTTGGGTCGGTGTCATGCTGAAAGGTAAAATTCCTCTTCATCTGAAGTGTTTCAGCAGAAGCCTTAAGGTTTTGTGCCAGAATTGACTGGTATTTGGAGTTATATATTATTCCCTCCATCCCAGTACCACTCCAGTAAAGCCCCAGTACCAGCTGAAGAAAAGCAGCCCCAAAACATGATCCTGCTGAGTACATGCTTCACTGTGGGGATGGTGTTCTTTTGGTGATGTGAAGTGGTGTGTTTTGTTTTTTTTGTTGTTTTTTTGTGGCAAACATATCTTTTGGTATTATGCCCAAAAAAGTTCACCTTTGGTCTCATCAGACCATAACACATTGTACCACGTGGTTTTCGGATATTGGATGTATATACTTTAGCCGGGCTTGGGTTTTGTTTTTGTTTGTTTGTTTTTGTTATTGTTAAAAAAGGCTTCTGCCTTTCCACCTTACCCCATAGCCCAGACATATGAAGAATTTCGTAGCTTTTCACATGTAGGGAGCAACCAGTATATGCCAGAAATTGTTGCAATTCTTTTAATGTTGCTGTAGGCCTCTTGGCAGCCTCCCTGACCACTTTTCACCTGGTCTTCTTACCAATTTTAGAGGGATTTCCTTTTCTTAGAAATGTCTCTATGGAGACCCTGGGTAGAATATGTGCCCAGCACCCCCTTGCTGTTCGTAAAAGGCGAATGGGGCAACTTGTTGCCCATAAGTTGTGACCCGTGTCTGTGGAGGAAGAGGTCCTGGCATCATCTTTATCAACTGTCTGAGGTTCTTTATCTGTCAGAGGTTTGGGTATAGTTCTGCTGGATGCAAGAACAAACCTTTTTGCTGCAACTGTGGAGAGGAAAGGCATGAGGAAACCTGTCCAAAACCACCAAAATGCAGAAGTTGAAACCAAGAAACACACTTAATATCAAACAGCCCTCTGAAAAAGTTTGTAAGTTTTAACACGTATGGCCCAAACATACATCGTCCCTCTGGTGGAGCAACCATCTTAGTTCGACATATGATTCACAGCCAGAGCATGGTAGACACTAACCTACAGGCAATAGCACTACGTTTAACTCTTCACAAGGCCATTACTCTGTGTAATATTTATATACTTCCAGACATACCTATGGCACTCCAAGGTCTAAACAAGCTTGATAAGAAACTACCAACCCCCTACATACTTGTGGGAGATTTCAATGGTCAACTATACTAATGCGAAGGGTAAAAAACTCAGTAACAATGGTCTGCATCTCCTAAATAATTTCTCAAATACTTATCTGCACCCAGGACATGGAACATATTCCACAATTGACTTAAGGATATGTGAACCTGAGCTTTTACTTGATTTCTTGTGGCAGACTTGGGATGACCTATGTGGAAGTGGAGACTTCCCCTTTATTATTACCGCTACAAAATAAGATATTCAACACAAAGCCTCAAGATGGCAACCTAAAAAAGCCAATTGGTATCTTTGTCAGACCCAATGTTATAACAGATTTAATATAGTGACTCAAGACTACCAAGACCCAGTTAAAAAGTTTGCTTACATACAAGTCGCAGGACCAATCCCTGGTTTGACGATAACTGTAAAGCAAAGAGAGCCTTCAACAAACAAAGGAAAACAGCAAACATGCCACTATCCTGGCAAGAAGAAATTGTTATTCCAACTTCTAAACCAAGCAAGGATCATTCTGATGTAAACAACTACCACCAAAAAGCTCTGTCCAGCTGACTCTGCAAAATTATGGAGAGAATGGTCAATGACTGTCTGGTAAGGATACTGGAGTCGTGGCAAAAAAATCGGTGACTCAGTGTGGCTTTAGACAGAGCAAAAGCACCTAAGACCATCTCATCAGACTGGACTTATTTGTACAGAACAGCTTTATTAAGAAAGAACACAAGGAAGCTGTTTTCATCGATCTAGGGAAGGCCTATGATGCCATCTGGAGATATGGTATTCTCAAAGATCTATATGAAATTGGACTCCGAGGCAACGTACCTATCTTTATCTCCAACTTTGTTCGAATTCCGGGAGAATGCTCCATCTTTACAGCTGAAGCTTGGGCATTGGTCCTAGTCCTGGAAAATATCGAGAAGGGTCGAGAGCAGAACTTAATCGCCACAGACTCGGGAGTCTTGCCTCAAAGCACTCAAGTCAGTAAAGACTGACCATCCCATAATAGTCAACATTTTTATCTAAAGTAAATCTATTACAGAATGAAAACTTCAATATCCTCTTCTGCTGGGTCTCGAGTCACATTGGTCTGGGTGGAAATGAAAGCGCAAACACAGCCGCCACGGAGGCTCTCAACTTGGAAATCTCTGACTGTCAAAGACCACCTTCTGAACTATGACACTTGAGTTCATACATCTCTACAAGTTGCAGACAGAATGGGACGAAAGCAACAATAACTGTATGAAATGAACCCCAGTATATAAAGAAGGCCATCTTATAACTTCAAGTCTAGGCACAACTAAGTCGTGTTTACTTGGTGCCGACTGGGTCATTCAAGACTCTCACAAGGATTTCTACTGACGGGTGAATTACCCCATGACTTCCCTTCTTACTGAACTGTAATGCCTTTGATACTATCAGGCAACTATTGTCCATATTTTCTCCATATTGTATTTACAGTGTTCCATGCCATATCCAAAGCCTTGGAAAGAAAATTTGTAACCCTCTCCTGATGGATATTTTTTTTAACAATGTGATCCCATACATGCTTTGTAAGCTCTTTGCAGCCCTTGACTTTTCGAATTGGGTGTACCAAGATGATGTCATCCTATGGGAACAGCTGTACTTTATTTGGGGTTAATCAGTCACTTTAATTGATGGCAGGTGTATGCTCATTAGTATTTGATATTAGTTTGAATGTGATTGCTTGATTCTAAGCACTGCCACATTCCCAATTATAAAAGGATCTGCAAGCTGGATATTTTTTTTACCCTAAAACATTTCTGGTTGTTTGTCACTTGATTTCATATGTTGCAACGTTGAAAATGTTCTGACATGGTTTAACTTGTTTTATTTTGTTGCACAAAAAACGTGTCACTTTAACAAGTGTGTGGTGGAGTTTTTATATCCACTGTTACTCTTCCATAATTGTATATTATAAAGTCAAACATTACTGAGAGTCTTAAAAGGATGTTCAGTGGGAGCAGGGTCTTCATGATTAAAGCAGAAGTTTTAAGGTACAAGTCTGCAGTATCCTTTGAAATCTTTAAGGTATCCATGTAGCAAATACACAGCAAATCTCTCGGACTTGCTTGATAATAATTAAGTACAAACTAGCTTTCCTCTGTTACAGTAAAAACTGGCTAGATAAAAGTGTAATGTAGCCAACACCGATATTTGTAGTGATATAGTGTATAATAGGTCACATTTTTTGTATTTGAGGTATAAACTTTTCCTAAAAGTGAGAGGCTTGTGTTTTTCAGTTTTTGGTGTAAGACAACGTGCACAGATTTGTACAGCCAATCGTGTGTGTGTGTGTGCATGCATGCAGAAAGAGATCTATTTTCCTTTTAAAATGTAGTGAGTACACATACTGTAACTACAGACACTTGAAAACTGTATTTCAGCATGGTAACACTTTAATTGTACTTTGTTATTCACACCTCTGCCTTAGTAAAGAGAGCTGAAAACTGAAGTTACATTTATTCTTCATCCTCAGGCAAAAAGGCCAAAGTAGAGGATGGTGGAGAGCTGCACGTGTTAATAAAGGAGGCTAAGAATCTTTGTGCAATGAAAGCAGGGGGCACGTCTGATTCCTTTGTGAAAGGGTTAGACTTAATTCAGCCTACTAAACATTTAATTACCCATTTATGAAATTGCATTTTAAAATACCTTGTAATTGGTTTTCCACTTTCCTGATTCACAATTCTCAATGTGCAGGTACCTGCTGCCATCTACAGGCAAGTCGTCCAAGAAGAAGACGCAGGTGGTGAAGAAGACCGTGAACCCACACTATGACCACACATTCATATACAAAGATGTGTGTCTGGAGTATCTAAAAGGCATGTGTCTGGAGCTCACAGTCTGGGATCGAGAAGCCATGTCCAGCAACGATTTTCTGGGAGGAGTGCGTTTGAGTTCAGGGGCAGGTGTGTGCGCCTAGCTATGTCTACACAATGCGTCTGTTCTTTATGTTTCCATCATCATTCAGACCAAAACTAATTTTCCCCTTTATTGCAACATTATGTTGAAGCATTAAAACATCTTCAGAGAATGATTTTCTACAGACATATTACAGATATTACTTTTAGTAATTGCTTTTTATAGTGAAGCATCATCTGCATTTCACTGATATTTATGTTCATACTGAATCTTACACTGATTATACAATAAAAAGTTGGGACAGTATGGAAAATGCAAAAAAACAACAACAAATGAGTCATTTGAAAATTGAATTCACCCTGTACTGTATTGAAAACACATTATTTGATGATTTGAAAATATACACTCATTTCAAATCTGATGACTGCAACACACTCCAAAAAAGTTGGGACAGTTGACTGTTTACTACTGTGCAACATCACCTTTTCTTTTAATAACACTTATTAAGAGTTTGGGCGCTGAGTGAAGACACCAGTTGGTGAAGTTTAGCAAGCAGAATTTTCCACCATTCATCCATTATTCATTTCTTCAGCTGTGCGACTGTATGGGGCCTTCGTTGCCTTATTTTGAGCTTCATAATGAGCCACACATTCTCAAACGGAGACAGGTCAGGATTGCAGGCAGGCCATGCTAGCAACCGCACTTTCTGTTCACGCAACCATGTGCGTGTAACCCGGGCAGAATGTGGTTTGGCATTGTCCTGCTGTGGATGGCAGCATATGTTGCTCCAAAATGTGTACATATCTTTCTGCATTAATGGTGCCCTCATAGATGCGCCGGTTACCCATGTCATGGGCACTGATACACCCCCATACCATGACAGACGCTGGCTTTTGGACCTGACGCTGATAACAGCTTGGATGGTCCTTTTCGTCTTTGGCCCGGAGAACATGATGGTTGTTTTGTCCAAAAACACGATTCCACTGTGCTGCTGTCCATCTCAGATGAGACAGAGTCCAGAGAAGTCAGCGGTGCTTCTGGACAGTGTTGATGTATGGCTTCTGCTTTGTATAGTAAAGCTTTAACTTGCATCTGTGGTTGCAGCGGCGAATGGTGTTGGCTGGCAAATGTTTACCAAAGTATTCCCGAGCCCATGTCGGGAGATCCATTACAGACTCGTGACAGTTTTTAAGACCGTGATGTCTGAGGGATTGGAGATCACGTGCATTCAGAAGTGGTTTTTGGCCTTGCCCTTTACACACCGAGATTTGACCAGATTCCTTGAATATTTTAATTATACTGTGCACTGTAGAAGGTGAAATTCCCAAAATCCTACCGATTTGACTTTGGGGAATGTTGTTCTCAAAGTGTTGGATTATTCGCTGACTCAGATTGGCGAGCCTAGACCCATCCTTGCTCTTGAAGAACTAGGTCTTTTTTAGAGGCTCCTTATATACTACGATTAGATGATTGCCTCACCTGTTCACATCACCTTCTTATTTTAACTTGTCTCATTGCTATTAGTCCTAAATTGCCCCTGTCCCAACTTTTTTTAGAACATGTTGCATGCATCAATTTCAAAATAAACGTTTATCTTTTAAAAAAAAAAAAAAATGCAGTTGATTAGGTAAAACATCAAATACCTTGTCTTTATAGGTTTTTTGTTTAAATACAAGTCAAAGTACATTTACATATTATTCCACTTTGTTTTACTAGCATTTTCCTTACTGTCCCAACGTTTTCAGAATTGTATGCAATTGCTACAAATTATATTGTGGTGTTAATGTGTGGTATATTGTATTTTCCACTGGCTGCCTTGTAGAGAATATTATTTCAGATAATGATTTGAAGTTTGTGTGTCTGCAGTTCGACTGAAGGAGGGGAAGCAGGAATGGGTGGCTGACTCAACAGGAGAGGAAGTGTCTTTGTGGCAGAAGATGATGCAGTTCCCAGATTCTTGGGCAGAGGGCAGTCTCCCCCTGCGCTCCTCCATGGGAACGAGAGAGTAAAGACCCTGGCAATATGACAAGATTAGTATAAACACATTGGATTGGTATTGCAAATCCTTCAGTGAAAAGAGGCTAGTTTTCAATATTATAAACACCACAGACCAGGTAACCACACATTTTTCCTCTTCAGTACAGGCCAGTTTAACCAGAGATGTATGTATATACATTTAATTGCAATATTGTTAAAAGTTTATAAAAATGCTGGAGCAAAAATTATGCACAAAACGTAATCTTTATTGACATTCTTCCTGAAAGAGTACAGTTGCATAATTCTAAAAATGTGTATACAAAGCTGTAATTATTTACTGCCGAATGGCACAAAGCTCAGTTACTGTAGGTCCTGACTATGATAAACACTTTTTAAAAAGTTATATACAATTCACTTAATAAATATTATATATAATATTTTTCACTGTTCCTGTTAGCTGTGATATGTACAGAATACCGGAGATTATGAAATCCGTTTGTGTAAAAACTCAACCCATAAAATCGATCTGAAGTCCAGTATTTTGATGCACAGCCACAATATAGTCATCTGTAATGTGTGTGAAAGCAACACTATCTAAATTTATAAAGTAGAATTCTTGCAAAGCACCGCTTTGCTGTTCATGGCACCCTTAATGTTGATGTTGAGTGAATCTTTTCTGCCTCAGTCACAAAGGTCCTTGTTTAGCTGCAGCCTCTCTTGCTCCTCCTCTGTGAGAAGGTACTCCTCAATGAAATTGTAGAGTTCATCTGAAGTGGTGGGGTTAATGAAACGTTCCCGGTCTATACCAAGTTCATCAAGCAACACCATGTTGAAGTAGGATCGAGTGATCTGTAGAGCCTGCCTGTAATTAACATACACACACATAAGAGGTTCATTTTCATGCCATTGATTGTTTAAAAAAAAAAAAAAAGGTAACAACTTTTTTGGGTTATCATTAATAGTCAGATTATAGTTTGTTTAAGAAGCGATACGAGATATGTTTTGCATCTAACCTGAGACCCTCAATGACCTCAGTGTCTAGAAATTGTTCTTTAATCCGGCCCACTTCATGAGGTGGAATTCCTATCAACTCAATCACTGTCACATGTCGAAGATCCAGACCACATCCAGCTCTCTGAGATTAAACATTGACATGGTTGCCAGTAGAAATGTATTTGATATATCAGAAGATATAAGTTTATTGGAGCCTTACAAGTAACAGACCTGCAGCATGATGTTCTGAAGCTTGTAGTACTGGTCAGTTGCGCTTGGAGTTGACACAATGAGAAGTCTTCTCTTCTCATAGAACTGGTCAAGCAGGGCACCAGCAGACCTCATGTCAGTTTTGATTTGCATCACTAACAAAAGGCACGAATTTCAATAGGTGAGACTTTACATTAGTCGTTTGCTCTTAGCACCTTCCTAGCAGAGGATTTCTAGTTGTATACCAGATGTCTGCTGTACAATACACCAAAATCACTTGTAAATTAACATAATTTCACTGTGAAAAGTATTTTGTACATTTTGAAAATAGCTTTATTTTCATATGACCATCAAGTACAAGTTTAAAAATCGTATTTTGTACATTTTTGAAAACCGCACCTATCCCTGTTTTCCCTGGTAATTTAATTGCGGGTTAATCACTCACACATGCACTCCGGGGCTTGATCTGACCAGCTGCGGTTGAACAGGCAGACTCGGGTGGAGGTGCCACTCCTCTCATAACCAGCATCACAGTGATACTCGCACACCGCTCCATAATTATTGCCGTCAGATGAGCAGCTCAGGTATCCGTGCAAAGGGGCCTTCAGTACAGGACATCTCCTGACTAGGGAGCAGGAAATTAAAGCAGAAATATAATGTTATATAAAGCTCACAGAGGCCATTTAGGAGCATAGGGCTTTCAAAGTCTGTGTTTGGATTTCACTTCTGAAATCATACCTTCAACATGCACTGTAAACTTGCAGGTGGCCATGTTCCGGGCCTGGTCATAGACTTTGTAGCGAATTACATACTGC